>NC_087168.1:8219649-8387149 GCF_035594125.1 Scylla paramamosain
TCATTTACATTTTTTATCCTACTCATCAGCTTAGCATCATCTGCATATAAGTTCACATAGCTATCTATTTCTTCATTTATATAATTTACATATATCACAAACATTATCATTCCAATACTGACCCCTGTGGGACACCACTAGTTAGTTTCAGCCTAGATGAATTTTGGTCTTGTATTACAGTTCTCATCTCTCAATCATTCAGATAATCCTCCATCCACTCCAGCAGTCTTCCTCCAATTCTTCCATAATTTTTTATCTTCTATATCAGTCTTCAGTGTGGTACTTTGTCAAACGCTTTCTTCAAGTCTAAGTAGACACCATCTACCCATCCATCTCCCTCTTGCACAATATTGAATAAAAGGACAATAAGTTCATGGAGCATGATCTTCCCCTTCTAAATCCAAATTGTCAATTTATTAAAACTTTATTCTCTTTCCAGGTGTTCCATCCATCTTTCCTTTATTGTTCTTTCACATAGTTTTCCTACAACACTAGTCAATGACACTGGTCTATAATTTAGTGGCTTTTTCCTTATTTTCTCCTTTGAATATAGGTGTAATATTTGCTCTCTTCTAAACCTTTGGCACTTTCCTGCAACAATGATGTTGCACCATACTGTGAATTTTTGTCAGCCAATTGTTCTCTGCATTCTTTCAATATCCAGCTTGATACTCCATCTGGTCCAGATGATTTATTTACATCAAGTTCTTCCATCACCTTTAGTATTTCATCAACTGACTGGGATTGTACTTAGTATATTCTGATCAAATTATCCCTCCCAGCATCAAACTTCCCTTCCACAGTAAATACTGATCTGAAACTATTGTTCATAACCTCCGCCATGTCCTGTTCATCCTCATAGATTTTTCCTTCAATTTTCAATCTTTATATACCTTCTCTCTTCTTCATCTTCCCATCAATATGTCTAAAGAATAGTTTTGGTTCATTTATACACTTTTCTATTATATCTCTTTCATAGTTTCTTCTCTCCATTCTTATTATCTCAACGTACTCATTTCTAGCATCAATATATTCCTCCCATGTTTTCCTTTTCTTCCATCTATTCCAAGCATTTAACATACAATTACTAACATTTTTGCATTTTGTATTGAACCATTCCTTACCCTTTCTACATCTTGCTCCTCCTCTAGATACAAATTTCTCCACAGCAGTATTATATATCCTTATAAATTCATCCTATTTTCCTGAACATCTTCTGCATGTTCAAAGTCTTTCCAGTCCACAGTGACAAAGTACTTGCTTAATTTTTTTAGATCAGCTGTACTATATTTAAATCTTCTTGCCATATAACTTTCATCAGTGATTACATTTTCATTTTTCAAATTAAATTCCATCAACACATGATCACTTTTACCTAGAGAGCTATCATAGTGTATAGTTTCAATAATTTCTATGCCCTTGGTAAACATTAATTTAAGTCTTGATGGTTTATCTCTTCCATTAAATCTGGTATCATAATCAACCCACTGTGTCATCAAGTTTTCCACTGCTCAGTTTGATAGTTCATTACTCCATAAGTTCTCACTTCCAGTAGTTTTCAATGTTTCTCAGTTTATCTCTTTATAATTAAAATCACCAACAGTAACTATATCACTACTTTCCATCACTATCTTTTTAAGACCTTTTAACATATCCACCAACATTTCTTCATGCTCTTCTTTTCAGTAACCATTGGTCATAGGTGGCACTCCTACATAATTCATTATCCTTCCATTTCCAATTCTAATCATCACTTGTAGAATTTCAGATTTGTCTTCACTTTTTATTACCTTCGCCACTTTAACACACTTTTTTGTCAGAATGATCACTCCACCTCCTTTGTTACTTCTATTTCTCATCAATAATTCATATTTATCATCACCAGTATCAGGAATTCCCTATTCATTTTTCCATTTTGTCTCACATCATGTAACAACATCCAGTACAGTTCTGTTTAATAACTCATTTATTTACATCTTTGTTGACATTAATCCATTTACATTAGCATAGCATACTTTACTTACTGTTTGATGTACCATTTCTTTATTCTCATACCTCTTACTCTCCAGAAAACTTTTCTTCTCTTCCATTCATTGTTTGTTTTTTTGTTTATCCTCATTTATTATTAGCTCCTTTTGCTTTAACCTTTCAGTCTCATCCAGATCCCTGTTTATCCATACACTCTTATATTCTTCATCTCCAGACAACCTCCAAGACCCATTTATTACCTCTTCTGCTTGTACCTGTGTTGCAAACCTTATTCTCATTTTTTCTTCTTTATATTTCCCACTTCTATGGAAGTTTTTCACTTGCTTTACTACCTGACTGTCTTCACCCATCTCTTTCTTCTGTAACTTATTGAACAGGTTCTTTTCCTTTTCCTCTCTTTGAATTCTGCTTACTATTTTCTCTTCCTTTAAACCAAATACAATTGCTTGTTTATGCTCTTCTACAGTGTCTCTCACAAACTTTTCTCTTCTTTAATAACATTTACCACTTTCTGTCTAAGGTTTTGTTTCTCATTTTCTTGTTCTATTATTTTCTTTAGTGATTCTTCTTCAACTTTACATTAATTTATCCACTTATTTTGTCACATTTCCACATCCTTTACATTTGCCTTCATTTCCTCATTTCCTTTCTGAAGAGTTTTTACTTTCTCCTTTATTTGTTTCTTCAAACAAATAAACATTTTCCAACTTCAATTTCTCATTTTTATCTTCCATCTCAATCAACTTTGTTGTAATAATCACTAACTCCTGTCTCCTGGTGTGCCTTCAGTGTATTTACTCTCTCCAACAACTTGTCCATCATTTCTTCCATATACAAAATCTTTCTACACTGCAACCTATAATTCAGTTCTCTTTCTTCTCCAGTGAAACCTTCAAAAGATCCCCTTTCCTTTGGGATGCCACCCTCCACCATGTTTGTCCAAAATATAAACAAACAAACCAAACTTTCCTAGAGATGGGATAACTATACTCATGGTATTGTTTCTTCCCTCCTTATTTACCTCCTAGGTATTCCTGGGTCTTCATAACATATCTTGTTCAACTATGAGCGATTTGTGTTATTCCTTCTCTTCTATATGTAGAGCACTGGAAAACACATCCTATCAGCTCTGCCTCTGCTGTGTGTGTGTGTGTGTGTGTGTTTTATGTTCTCTCTTTATCTCTCTCTCTCTCTCTCTCTCTCTCTCTCTCTCTCTCTCTCTCTCTCTCTCTCTCTCTCTCTCTCTCTCTCTCTCTCTCTCTCTCTCTCTCTCTCTCTCTCTCTCTCTCTCTCTCTCTCTCTGTGTGTGTGTGTGTGTGTGTGTGTGTGTGTGTGTGTAAATGTAAATAATAATAATAATAAACAGTTTATTATTAAGGCAGTTTACAAACTGAATATGTACAGAGGGTGTGGGGAAATACTTAAGCTTAATCCTAAAGCTAAGTCTAATCTAGAAATGTGTGTGTGTGTGTGTGTGTGTGTGTGTGTGAGAGAGAGAGAGAGAGAGAGAGAGAGAGAGAGAGAGAGAGAGAGAGAGAGAGAGAGAGAGAGAGAGAGAGAGAGGAGGGTGGGTGGTTGGGTGGAATGGATGAAAGGAAGGAGGGAAGGGAGGAGGATGACAGGGAAGGGGGAGAGAGAGAATGGGGAAGGGAGGAGGGTAGGGGGAGGCAGGAAGGAAATGGGGAAAGGGGAAGCAGGGCATGGCCCGAATCCATAAAGTTTGTTGCTAGCGTGTCTTAATAATAAGATCCTCTATGACTGTCCACTCTCACAGTGACACCTTAGTGACATCTGAGCAACAGTATCTACAAAGACTTGTAGGGATTGCAGGGTGAGTGTTGCTAATGCGTTTAAGAGTGCCCATTGGCTGCCAGGGGTGATACGTCACTGACGACATCACACGCAAGGCAGCCAATCATAAGAAGGTTTTTGTCATTGCTGAGGGGGTCACATGACATTGTTTACAAATTTTAATTCAGCACTAAGCTTCAACACAGCCACTTATCACCAGTCTCCAGTCCAGAGAAGGGAAGGGGAGGGGGAAAAGGGAAGGGAAGGGAGACGAAGAGAAGGGGAGGTAGAGGGAGAGAAGGGGAGGTAGAGGGAGAGAAGGGGAGGTAGAGGGAGAGAAGGGAAGGTGGAGGGAGGGAAAGGAAGGTGGAAGGAGAGAGAGAGAGAGAGAGAGAGAGAGAGAGAGAGAGAGAGAGAGAGAGAGAGAGAGAGAGAGAGAGAGAGAGAGAGAGAGAGAGAGGGGGGGGGGGATGGAGGGAGGGAAAGGAGGGCAGGGAAGGTGGAAGGAAAGGTGAGAAGGGCAGGGAAGGGGAAGGAGGGGAGAGAGAGAGAGAGAGAGAGAGAGAGAGAGAGAGAGAGAGAGAGAGAGAGAGAGAGAGAGAGAGAGAAATTTTATTAGTAGTATCAGTGTTTGCACTTAGTGTACTACTGCTTCAATTCCACATCTCTAAGCTTAGGCTTACAGACCTAGGCATCTGTACTATGGCCACATTAGACACATGGTAATTATTAGATACTTTTTAAGAAAAAAGTGTGTAATGTGTCAGTAAATATGGTACTTTTCCTCATTAATGCAGAAATTCAGAAACCCAATGCATCAGTAAATATGGTACTTTTCCTCATTAATGCAGAAATACAGAAAAACAATTTCCTTACTACTCATAACTGAGTAGTAAGCATGTCTAAAATCCACTGAAGCCAAGTAGTCACTTATTGATAAGTCTGATAGGTTGCTCAAAATTTTCCATTGAAAGTGTAGGGAATATGGTTGTTTAATTTCTTTAAGTTAAGCATCATTCTGTATTCACCAATCTTCTTTTCCTTAAAAATATAGGAGAAATAAGTTGATTATCTGGTCTCTGTGCAACTTGAATAACCTTAAGCATTAAGAGGTTGTAAATTTCCTTAGTAATTTGTTCTTTACTGAGCCCATATTCTACCTCTCCTAAGCATAAGTGTTCAATGTCATTTACATTAACATCATTGTGGCAGTGCTCCACAGTGTCCAGAATAACAGGGTCACTGGTCATTCATGAATAAACATATAAAGTCTTCCTTTCTTTAAAGCTTGTATATGCCTCATTTATTGCCTGGGCTTGTAGTGATCCTGGCTCCTGGCATTTTTTGCATCAGTGTCATGGCATGTAGAGGAGTGCCTTTGATCCCCTTTGAATCCCAGCTTCTGTCCATAGGGCTGGAATCTAGGAGAAAATCCTGTATGAGGATTTTTCCCCAAAACCTCTTGATCTTCTGGTGAATCTCCACATAGTGGACAGTTTCTTGATTGAGATCTTGTTTTTCAATTTCTCAGTCTTCAATTTGTTCAGCAGATTGTGAGATGTCATCCCCAAACAAGAAGTTAGTCATTAGCACCCTGTCTGAGCAGAGATGGAAGTATTTTTGATTAATCTCCCTCTTCAAGATAAAGTATCTTGCCAAGTTGTTCCTATAGTTGGCATTGTCTATCAAAGCCAAAGCACCATTAATCATGCTCACCTCATGGGCCACCATATGGTGTCCTTTGTTCTGTGTGACATTATCAAGAACCAACAGAGATTTGGTGATGATAGTTGCTGCCTTAAGAATGGCCTTATTGACTTCTTTCAGGTAAAGTCTGCCTTGTTTGCTTAACTTTAAGTGCCTCCAAAATCTGTGGGTTGCATTCCATCAGAGCAAGTGCATGCCAGTTGTTAGGTCTCTTGGTTATGTTGGCCTCACAAATTTCCTTGTAATCTATTTCCTGCATATTGTTATCAAACAAGTAGTTCACCATCTCAGCAACCTGTTGATTTTTCTCTTCTGAGACAATATCAGGAGGCCCAAAAGCCTTAGCTCCATGCATTAAAATGCTACCAACAGGGGGCATACTCTCCAATCTCACCATCCTTATTACTTTGGCTGTTAAATCCTGAGAAACTGGCAGGGGAACCATGAAAAGTACTTGCTCTAACATTGCATTTATTTTAAATTTTATTTAAATGGGGCACTGGCCATGAGCAACAAAATTATAGTAATAAAAAAGGCCCACTGAGGTGCCAGTTCTTGAAGAGTCAAAAGTGGTTGTCAAAAATTAAAGGTTGAGTGCCTTGAAACATTCCACTTGAAAAGTTCAAGTCATAGGAAGAAGGAAGTGCAGAAGCAGGAAGTGAGTTCCAGAGATTACCAAAGAAAGGGATGAATGATTCAGAATACTGGTTAACTCTTGCATGAGAGAGGTGGACAGAATAGGGATGAGAGAAAGAAGAGTCTTGTGCAGCAAAGCTGTGGGAGTATGGGAGGCATAAACTGAACAGGATCAGAAAAGCAGTTAGTATGAGAATAGTGGTAGAAGATAGCAAGAGATGCAACAGTGTGGTGATGAGAGAGGCTGAAGACATTCAGTTACAGGAGAGGAACTAATAAGACTACAAGCTTTTGATTCCACCCTGTCTAAAAGAGCACTTTGAGTGGAACCCCCCCATATGTGTGAAGCACACTCCGTACATGAATGGATAAGGCCCCTGTACAGAGTTAGCAGTTGGAGGGAGGAGATGAGAAAAACTGGCAAAGATTACCCAGAAGCCATTTTAGCTAAAGATGAGATATGAAGTTTCCAGTTTAGATTATAAGCAAAGGACAGACTTGGGCTGTTCAGTCTAGAAGATGGGGACATTTGAGTGCCATTGAAGAAGTGATAGTTATATATCGTAGAAGGTTGTGTCAAGTTGATACATGGAGGAATTGAGTTTTTAAGGGACTGAACAATACTAAGTTTGCTCTGCCCCAATCAGGAATTTTAGAGAGATCAGAAGTCAGGTGTTCTGTGGCTTCCCTGCATGAACTGTTTACTTTCTGAAGGGTTGGATGTCTATGAAAAGATGTGGAAAAGTGCAGGGTGGTATCATCAGTGTAGGAGTGGATAAGACAAGAAATTTGGTTTAGATCATTGATGAATAATAGCAAGAGAGTGGGTGACAGGACAGAACCCTGAGGAACACCCCTGTTAATAGATTTAGAAGAACAGTAACTGTCTACCACAGCAGCAATAGAACAGACAGAAAAGAAGCTTGAGATGAAGTTACAGAGAGAAGGATAGAAGCTGTAGGAGGGTAGTTTGGAAATTAAAGCTTCGTGCCAGACAAATGCTTTTTATATGCCTAAGGCAACAGCAAAAGTTTAACCAAAATCCCTAAAAGTGGATGATGACTTGGTAAGGAAAGCCATAAGATCACCAGTAGAAGAGGCTCAACGGAATCCATATTGGCAATCAGATAGAAGGTTATGAAGTGATAGATGTCTAAGAATCTTCCTGTTGAGGACATTGAAATATTTTAGAAAGGCAGGAAATTAAAGCAATAAAATGGTAGTTTGAGGGATTAGAGCGGTCATCCTTTTTAGGAACAGGCTGAATGTAGGCAAAATTCTAATAGGAAGGCAAGGTAGATGTAGATAGAGTTGGAAGAGTTTGACTAGGCAAGGTGCAAGCATGGAGGCATAGTTTTGGAGAACAATAAGAGGGACCCCATCAGGTTCATAAGCTTTCCATGGGTTAAGGCCAGTGAGGGCATGGAAAACATCACTGCAAAGGATCTCAATGGGCAACATGAAATAGTCAGAGGGTGGAGGAGTGGGGAACAAGTCCTGAATTATCTAAGGTAGAGTTTTTATCAAAGTTTTGAGCAAAGAGTTCAGCTTGAGAGATGGATGAGATGGCAGTAGTGTAATCAGGTTGAAATAAAGGAGGGAAAGATGAAGAAGCAAGTTAATGGAGATGTTTTTGGCTAGGTGTCAAAAATCACAAGGGGAACTAGTTAGATCTTGGAAAATTTTGACTCTATACGAAAAACAGACACTTGTTTAGGTTATGTTAATACAGGTTGGTCTGCTTGGACAAAGCCTGTGTTAACTTATGCTGTACAGGAAATGAATGGGTCAGGCTTGACTATTTTTACAAAATTTTAAAATATTGTGTAGTTACATTAAAACAGTCATAATTGCCAAGTGTTTATTTCATTGAAATTGATACATAAATAGTGAAGATGGATTTCAAAGGTGAAAAAAAAACATTTAAACTTTAGGATACTTTGCTAGATTGCTATCCTGACATATAGGAACATTTTTTGTATGTGATTAGATTAGTTTATCTATCCTCTTTTCATATTAAATAAGTGTTTACAATTTCTTATAACAAACATGTAGGACTTGCTGAACTTTGGAAAGGTAGTTGCTGCTTCAGGCTGCCTAGGCTATTCATTCCAGTCTTAATGTTGTTTCAAGTTTGTTTAGGATATAGGAGATGCAGTTATTACTCATTCTCACAAATACTATAAAGATACAATTTTTTTTTAGGTTCCATAGGCTTATAAACATTTCATTTCCACAGTCAGGCCCCTCTTCTGTTCTAATAATGATGCTTGTATGTCAAACCTTGTTGAATCATGCTCCTGAGAAGTAGAGGGAGCAAGCTACACTGATTCGCAGAAAGTGGGTGGAAGAGGTGTGATGTGACATCTGGTGAGAGATGTCATGTCACTGTTTCTTCTGCCTCCAGTTTCTTTTTGATACATCTCTTTCAAGAGAATATTCTCTCCTTGAGAATTTAAGCATTTTTTGGGCCCTTAATATGATTGTAGCTTGCCAGCAGTATGCTGGAAGGAGAGTGTGGTGAGACACAATACAGCTCTACTTTCTTTATAGTACTGAGGCTCACTGTCTGCTCTGGTTCACTCTCAGTCTTCATGGGCCTAATCAAGAGTCTAAGTTGGTGACAAGTAATATACAGGTTGTAATACAAATTTCTCCAGATATTGCTGGAAATGAAATTACATGTCATCTTAAGATAAAAATGTTCTATGCACATATATATGCATATTGAGGCATTCTTTGTTTAGCCATATTATTAAATTTAAGTGTGGTTGGTAACATCCAGGATGGGCAAGCATCCATGGTGGGATGTCCATTGATGAAATTGTGAATTATTCTGTCATGATTTCTACAAGTTCTGGAGCTTTTCATTATCCCATTATGAGACTAGTGATGTCAATGGATTGATGATTTACCAATAAACATTACACAAGGATAGTTTGGCTGTAATTGGTGACAAATAGAATAATGTGCTATGTGGCACCATGCCTGCCTGGGCAGGGAGAGGGAGGAGTGAGGGTAGTAGCAAATCAGCTGATTGCCAGTCTGTCACTTGCAGTTTCCTACTGAGACAGTGAATACATTTAGATTGTATTGCATAATTTTGAGAGAAAAAACTGCCAGCAATGTCATACATTTACAGTAATATGAAGTATGCAAATATGATGTTTCTCCACCATAGATACCTGCCTGCTAAGCTGTTGTATCTGTTGCATACCTATATTTCAATTTCACAACACTGCTAAACAATGCCATAGAACATTTTCATTTAGAATAACTTGTACTTTCTTCTCTAGCATTAGCTGCAAAAACTTGTGTTACACTGTATTTTGAAGCATTTTTCAAAATTTATGCCATTTTTCACTGCAGAGTATGTTAATTTCATGATGCAAGATGAAACATTTATAGAATAGGGGCCATATTTTATGCCATTACTATTATAATGGATATAGTTATTAAACTTTGTCAGAGATTATGTAGCTGTGACCATGATTTTTTCAGAAAAGTGATGTTCCTGAGCTCACCTCTTCACCCCCAACTGGAATAAATGAAAATAAATTCTCCATTTATCGGTAGAAAACTATATTTCAGGTGGCAGTCTAAAACAGCTTTATGTTTTGCTGCTCAGAAAATATCCTTTTTCTCTAATCAGTGAAATTAATGGTATTTTGCTGCAATGAATTTTATATATCACTGTTTCATATTGGTACTTGATATAAAGCTGCTATTGGTTAACCTCTAAAGGACCAGTGGTGGTGGCAGTTTTCATCCCATTAGGACTGGGTATCTGGCCTTAAATGTCAAAAATAGCCTGTATTCACACACACATTAAACTTAGCCCGTAGTGGAAGAGCGAATGAAATGTGCTTCATAATCATTATCAAGTGTTTTTCGTTCTAACAATGCCATCTAGAAGTATCTGTGTGCAGTAGTTATGGAGAAACAGTGAATTGAAGAGGAGAGACTTCGAGGGACCAAGTCACTTGTCTGCCATGTGTCTGTTTTGCCTGACTGGATATGGCTAGTGCTTAATGAAAATGGGTGCCCTGAGCTCTCTTCATCCATGGTAAACAGCTTCATTAAGTTCCCACCCCTATTGCACTCCCACTAAGACATGAAGGAAGATGAGTGTGAGCGGGTAATATGCTTGGTGTTGAGGTGCGAGGGCAAGAGGGAGCTAGCAGAAAATTAGACTTTCCAAAATCACTCTCACTCTATTGTCCATAGTGAGAGTGGGGCTGAGACTGAGGGATTAGCCTAATTATCTTACATGTAGTATTTCAAATGATTGAAGTACAAAAATTAACAAAAAGTAGCAAAATTTAGCATAAAAATTACAAAGCATGTATAGCTCCCTCTGGTCCTCGCCTGGTAAAGCAATTTATAGTTCTTTACAGATTAATGTGAACCTTTGATATTTTTTTTCTTCTGCTCTTAGTATCTTTATAAAAAAGTGATTAAAGCTACATCATAGGTATTTGGGTACAGTGGTCATGGCGGTAAGTGTATCTCCCATAAAATATGAGCTGCTACCTATAATTTTTTTTGTGGTAAGTCTATTTTAACTTATACAAATATGTATAATTAATTTATTATTTCTCATTTCCACAGACATCATACCATGTAACATTTTTTGGTGAACCTGTGACACGAGCCTGGGTCACTTGCAGGAGCATCAAAGTCTTCAAGCAACATGATACTTATAGAAAATTCCTTAATGATGGGAAGAAGGTAAGTTGGCATCATATAAACTGAGCATTTAAGTGCCATCAGGAGCAGTTTAAATTTGGCACTTGAATTGGTGGGTAATGTGCATGGCTTATTACCTGTTTGCACTTGCCTGTTACAATTACAATGGCTTGTAATTTAGTTTTAGATGTTTATGTTCATTTTATATCACTCTAGTATAATATGAGACTAGTTGCTGCATATTATTGGAAGTGGAAAAATATTTGTGGATGTGTAGTGTGCGCTGTGACAAGAAGGTATGCAAGTGAGGAGGGGCACTGTTTGAAGGGTGCTCATGCCCTGCTGCCTTATTTAACCTTGATTTTCACTGAACAAGACATGGGTAATGGCTGCCTCTATGTACTGGTATAAAGTTGATGCCTGCTGGGAGGTGTCTAGGAAATCCAAGAGCCTGCTCATAAGGACTTGGTAAGTGACACATACACCACTTGTGGAATTTGCTGAGTTTGCACAATTTCTTTTATATAGATACCATATTGTAATATGCAGAAACTTTGATAGATACATTTATGTATGAATTTTAGTGCACATAATCTATTATACCATTTCTCTCTCCTTGCCTTTTTCTTACACATATCCCAGGTGTTCTCTCTCTCTCTCTCTCTCTCTCTCTCTCTCTCTCTCTCTCTCTCTCTCTCTCTCTCTCTCTCTCTCTCTCTCTCTCTCTCTCTCTCTCTCTCTCTCTCTCTCTCTCTCTGAAGCTAGAGATATACATGTATTACATATAAAGTATGGTGCTTGGTGGATGAAAAAGTTAATGTAACTCAGGGGCATGTGGCCATAGAAGGTGTATAGGCACATGCTGAGGAGGAAGGAATGTTTTATCACTGTTGATCATGACCTACATGTTAAAATGTATGCCTGGGTGCAAAGCAGTAAGAGAGAGAGAGAGAGAGAGAGAGAGAGAGAGAGAGAGAGAGAGAGAGAGAGAGAGAGAGAGAGAGAGAGAGAGAGAGATCTGACTTAGGTGGGATTTACTGTATGTATATGCATGACAGTAGGTATATGTGACCAATACTTGTTGAAGCAGCGCAAAACTTGCAGTGATAATGCGTGAAAGTTGGGATGGTAAGAATTTAGGACTAGACATGAAACTCAAGATGGTACTGTATATATTTGCTATGTTATCTCAAATTTAATAGTGCAAATGTGCTCATTTTGATGTTTTTTGTTTAAGTGTGGATTCTTTTTATATTATTTTCTGGTTCCCTGGAACCAATTAATTTCTCCACATAGGTTCTTCATTTACCATAACACACATTTGCTATAATGAATGCTACATTACAACAAATCAAGTTCATTGTTGTGTACCCTACTGTATTTTAGAAAACGATGCCTCATATAGTCTGAAATGGATAATAGTATCTTCACACTAATTGTATGAAAATGAGTGATAACTGCTTCTCTTATCTATCAAATAGATTTAAAATAACAATAAGACTGGAATGAATAGTCAAGGAAGTTCTGATACTTTCTGATAAGAGATAATATCAGAAAGGGGAGAACTAGGAACCTGAAAGTTCTTGCATGTTCCTAATAAGAAAAATCTGTAAATATATATTGGATATGAAATGGGTATAGAAAAAAATAATCTAATCACATATAGAAAACAATCCTACAAACTGGGAAAGCAGTCTTGAAAAGTATTCCATATCTCAAAACATGTTTTTTTTCAACTTTGAAAGCTCTGTTCAACCATTTATGCACTGATTTTAATGAAAGATGCTCAAAGGAAGAAAGCTGTCAGTTTATTTCACATCTAACCTGCATTGCACATAGCTTTTAAATATAGCTTAGGCTCTGTCTCATATGCGAATTGCATCCATAGCACAAATAGATAATGCCAACATGCAGCTTAAAATTTAATGCACTGCTACCCTTGGCTGCCATGGCTATCTTGACCACACATGTGCACTCCAATGTTTGTGCTGTGGCAACCTTGCTAACATGTCGCCACTCACCTCTCCAATTTTGTCCCTTTTTGATCTTTGTGTGCACCTTTTCATCATTATGGTGGCTCTGACTTCTTTGGGCTCTTCTGATGTTCAAGGAGAGTTTTTTTTATTTTTTCCCCACAAGAGACTTCAGATTATGGCCAGGAAGTGGTCAGATCTCAGCTGGTTTGCCCCCATGAATCTGATGCAGGTGTGAGCAATGATCCTGCCATCTGCTGATGCCTGTATTCCACCTGCCACAGGTTTATTCCTAGCGCTACCCAAGACTCTCATAATGTATGCATCAGTTGCTGTTTTTGTTTTTGCTCTGTGGATTTGCACAGTAATAAATGCATGGATTGGTTCCTGGAGTTCATGGCCAAGGTGTTCAGTCACCAGAGGAAGTTGCAGACCAAGAAAGAGAGTAGATCACACTGCTCCTCTTCACAGGCTCTTCCCCTGTCCTGTTCTGTCTCGGGAACCTCAACCTTTGTCTTCGGTGGGGGAAAATGGGGTTGATTATCCAGGGTTTGATATCTCTTCTATTGGCCTAGGAGATTCAGCCTCACAGATTTCTGCTGACATTGCTTCTGTTTGTCCAGTTGCTATGGCGGGCTTAGCTTCCTTCTTTTCATCTGCTCAGTGCTAAGTGTGGTCAGACTTTTCTCTTCCTTAGTCATTCATTCAGGGAGCAAGTTAGCTCTTAATTTGCCTTCTCTTCCAGCTCTCTTTGTTTTTCAGCCTACACAGTGTGGAGTCCAGTGCCAACCCACCCATAGGGGCATGAAGTTGCCCCAAGGAGAGTAGGCCTGACTGGGAAATGGGAGAGGGGACCAGGGGCAGTGTAGGTTTAGGATATAGGGCCCCAGTCCATACAGACGTAGCATGACACTGCAAGTGGTCATGTCCTATGGTGGCAGGTCCAGTTTCCATGTGGTGCCTGGGTCATGGAGGTTGCAGAGACAAGACAGAGTTGAGAAATTATATCTGACCACTCTCAGTCTCAGGGTGAGGCCTGGTTCACAGTTGGTGCCAGGACATGAGAGACAGGTCAGAATGTCCAGCCACTGCAGCCATTGGAGGATATTAGGATTGAGGTGACAGTGGAGCCTGCTCCCTTATCCTTCTTGTCCATGACAAGGCACGAGAGGGAACCAGCTACAGAAACCCCTTTTCATGTCATGCTTCAAGCCACAACTTTCCCACTGCTACTGCAGTACGTGGCCACCATATGCAGGTAGCATGCTTCCAGTTGTTGCATGGGGTGTGTGTTGCACCAGGGGCAGTGGGTGCCCCATACATTCCTTTTTGCCTGAGAATTGTCTTGGCACAGATGGCATCTAAGCAGTGGTATGCTTGACCAGCCTGTCCAATGGGAGTCTTGCACCATTGGTTCCATGTGGTAAGCCTGAACAGCCTGTGGACAGGTTGCATTCCACTAAGGTTTCCTGGGCTGGTGGGTTTCATAGCAGGTGATGAGGGTGAAGGCTGTTGTACCTGACTCTGTCAGTGTATATGTGAATGCTGAAGTGGAAGTTTCCAGGGAAAGATGGGAGATAGCAAGATGAGTTGGAAATGCAGCTTCATACCTGGGCCAGCCAGATGTGGATTTCCTGTGGAGAGACTTGTGAGAGGAAAGTGAGAAGAGAGAGATGATCACTTCCCATGTAAGGTCTGATGGAGAAGGAAGCATTCTTGAAGAGGGGGTCTCAAGAAAGAGGTCCAAGACAGAGGCTGCTGCAGTGTGGGGATGGAACCCAGTATGCAGGCTAGGGGGGCTGAGCAAAGATAGGTGGAGCAGGTCAAGCAAGGCCTGGAAGAGGGGATTGCCAGAGGTGTTGCAATGGTGAAGAGGCAGGGTAGGTTTGCAGCAGTCATGTTGGGCATTAAAATTCCCCATGGGAACTGCTGGAGATGGGAGGGAAGAGAAGTAGTGTGTGAATTCCTCACCTCCCTCAGATTTGTAAAAGATGGTCACCATAAGCTATCCACCACAGAGCTAAATCCTGGCTGCTATGATTGCCAGATGACCACCTTGCCAATGGGGAAGGGTTAGGGGTGATTAAATAAGCCTCCCCCTGAACATGAGAAGGTCCCCTTCACCCCACCCTCAGCATCAGTCCTGGCAGAGGATGGTGTATCCTGGGAAGGCTAGTGAGAGGTGAGGTGGGAGCCAGATCTCACATATGCTAATTACCAAAGATAAAGTGTCATGCAGGTAAGTCTGGAGTTATTGGATTTTACAGAGAAGGGACTGGGCATTCCACAGGAGGAAGGTTAGGGTCATTATGGGAAGAGAGAAGTTAGGATCTTGGAGAGTGGGCCATACCTGAAGATGTTGGTGAGAGGTGTGCCTTGCTGGTAGAGGTGGTATCCAGTCCAAAGGTCAGTTATGATAGTGTGCATGTTGGTGGTGGAGGTTTGAGCCTTTGTTGTGGATCTGGGGCTTGTAGAGCTGAGAGGAGGATGGGATGTGAATGTGGAGTGTCAGGCAGGCTTGACAGGAGTGTGCTGAGGGACACAGAAAGGTTGGTAGTTGGCAGGAGAAGGGTGGTGGATTTCTACCTCCACTGTAATGAGTATAAACTCACCTTCCTTAGCAGTAGGTACTGGGGTTGGTGGAGGAGCTTGTGGCACTGGCCAGTTGCACGGCTTGGAAACAGCTTGGAGATTTAGGTAGGGATGGAATCTCTCACTTTGAAATGTAACCATCTCCCTATAGCAATGCATGGCAGACAGTGGAGAGGAAGCCAAGTCACCTTTATTACCTCACCACCATCCAAAATCTGCAATCCAGCCTGAATGTCTGCAAGGGTGATGTCTTTCGTGACTGGCCCCACCTTTGCATAGTTGTAGTCACTGTCATCCCTGTCAGCTCTCTTGCTAGTGACCTTTGACTCACTGAGACTGAAAGTGGAATACTGTAGGAGGGGCACCCTGGGGATGTTATGGGCCCATACCTCTACAATCAGAGATGAGCTGTTGCCAAGTGAGCAAGTTTCCCCTTCCAAGATGCACTTACTGAAAGGAGACTTGTGGATGGTATAAGAAACCTTTGCAAGATAGATGAATAATCTCTTGCCTTCCTTGTTGCACAGAAAGAAGTCATCACATACTGGTCAGGAGCTTGTATTAGCTGTCTTAAGAAATACAAAATGGCAACTTTAGAGAGAGGATAATCTTGATTCTTAGCTGAGAGAAAAAGATGCCTTGGACAAGAGGCACTCCATGTTCTATAAAGGTACCAACAAAGAGCTCGAACAGGGCAGAGAAGACATTCACAGCAGCAGAAAGACTCGTGAGGATGAACTCCCTTGGAAGTGGATTAGTAGGAGTTCCTGTCTTTGCCATGAACTCTGTAAGGAAAGCAAGCACTACTGCCCCTGTTGGGTGATAGTGCCAGACAGAGATTGCAATTTACTTACTCTTTTGGTTGTTGCCAAAGCCACCAGGAAAAGAGTCTTCTGAGTTGTGTACCTGAGAGAAGACCTGTCCATTGGCTCAAAAGGAGTGATGAGCAGAGAGCATAAGACCACGTCAACATTCTAGGGGGGCAGTCTGTTGATCAGTCTTTGGACTTGGCAGTTGCAAGCCCTAATGATATTCTGTAGCACTTGATTATTGAGAGGTCATATCCTTTCAAGCAAAAAACACTGTTAAGCATTGCTTAGTAGTTTTTAATAGCAGAGATCAGAAGGTGACAGTCTTCATGCAGATGGAGAAGAAAGTCTGCAATCTTTTGACTTGATGGCCTTGACTGTGTATGACCTTCATGTCTGCACCACCCACGGTAACTCTTCCATTTAGACTGATAATTCTTAATAGTTTAATGTCATCTAGAGCCTGCAAGAACTTCTCAACTCTTCTGGAATAGTCTTTATGGCAGAGGATTCACTTGATAGTCTCCAAGCAGATAGCCAAAGAGCACGGAGACTTGTGAAACTGGTGGAAATGAGGTTACCGTAGTAGGTCCTTGCATGTCAGGAGTAGGTGAGGAGCAGTGATGGTCATCTGCAGCAGATCAGGGAACCACTCTTTGCATGACCAGAATGATGCAATTAAGATGAGGGTCATCCCTTGACAAGGAGCTTCCTGATTGCCTGAAAAGAAGGAAAGGCATACAGTTTCATGTGATCCCAATTGAAGAGGAAGGCATCTGTTATGATGGCTGTAGTATTCTTGAATGGAGAGATGAATGCTGTAATCCTGTAGTTCTGGCTAGTGATGAATAAATGTATGAGAGGTCTGCCTCACAGTTTCCACAGGGCTTGACAGACTTCTTGGTGCAATGTCCACTCCATGGAGATAACCTGGTGTCTCCTGTTGAGGGAATCTGCCACCACATTGTGAGTCCCATTTTTTAACTGAGTCTGATGGTGACAGACTTGTCTTCTGCCAGATGCAGAATCCACTGCATCTTGTTGAGCTTCAAAGAGTGAGTCCCTCCCTGATGAGCCAGATATGCAAGAGTTGTTGTTTTGTGCATTGCAAACTTCCCCCCGGACCAGAGTCCACCCATGGTGTGGTACAGGAGAGAGCAGCCCTATCCCTCTGTGGATGCATCTATGTACAACAGAAAATCAAAAGATGCCTTGTGGAGATCCTGGCCAGTGAGAAGGATGGACTCCTGTGCCCACCATTGGAAATCCAAGAGAATGTCGGGGATCCAACTTATGCGAGTGCTGTCGTCTTGCACAGCGGTGGACCACTGAGAGTGGGGATGAAACTGTAAGCTTCTCATAGTTGAGCTGGGACCAAATAAATGAGTGAAGCCATGTGGTTGAGCAAGGACAGCCACTCCTTGATGGTTGAGTATTGTAAATCCATGAAAACTCAGAGAAGAGCTAGAAGATTGTCCACTTGAGCCTGTGTTGGAAAAGCCTTCAAAAGAGGTAACCAAATGTCCACTCCCAAGACCATCCTCTAGGCCATCTGTAAAAGGAACTTATTCAAATTGATGCACACCCAGACACAACTAAAGCAGCACCTGTGTTGAGTCGTGTGCCTCCTGCTGTGACTGCCAGGAGAAGCCAGTCATTGAGGTGTTGAAGTAGGAAAATGGCCTTTATGTGCAAACCCAACAAAATGGAAGCCATGATCTTGGTGAACACCTGGGGTGCTGTAGAAAGGCTGAAGCACAGCACCCTGAACTGAAGTGCCTGACCCTTCCAACTGAATCTGAGATATTGACAGCTTAGAGGGTGTATTGACACCTGCAGATAAGCATCCTTCAGGTTGACTGACGCCATCCAGTTACCTCACCTGACAGAAGCCAGAACAGTTCTCACTCTCTTCATCCAGAACTTCGTGGTGGAGATGTGGCAGTTGAGGAAGGAGAGGTTGATGACCAAATGAAACCCCCACCCCACAACATCTTGGGATCCACAGACATATGGCTGTAGAACTCTGGAGTCAAGGGAACTTCCTCTACTGTACACTTGTCAATGAGGGCTGTGACCTCCACCTCCAAGGCTTTGCCTTGCTCTGAACCTGGCAAGTAGGAAACCAACTGCAGAGGAACTTGAGACAATGGAGGGGAGGAGTGAAAAGGAATCCTATATCCCTCATGGAGGACCTGGAGTGCCCACTCCTCTGCCCCCAAGTTCCCCTATGTGTTAAGATGCTGAGCGAGCCAGACTCAAGTCCTAAGTCGTGGGAAAACCTGGGAAAACAAGTACCAGGCTTTCTCACACCTTGGCCCATGGTTGTTTAGTGATCGATGGTGCTTCTGGCTGACAGGTGTCCTTTCCCATATGAAAGCTTGTTGGTTGTTCCAGGCTACTCTCTTTGTGCCCTCTTGGCCTATATTGCCATACAAAAGCTGTATGAAAACTTGTTGGTTCATGCCCCAAGCTACTCTCCTGCCCTCTTGGTTTACCACTTGTGCTTTACTAGGCACCATTGGCATTGTGGGAGTTAGACTGGTACTAACCAGACACTCTGTGTGAGGCAACCAATAAGCTGGAAGGGAATTCAAGTTGGCAATACAAGTTTGCAACTGATAGAGATCATATCTGAGAACATATTCTGCAGTGATGAGCTGCAGAATTGTCTCTCCGAAGGGGAGAACTAAGCCTGCTTGAGAAACTGAGTCATGGGGAGCAACCAAACTCACTGACAACATTCCATCTGCTTGCACTCTTGCTCTAAGCCTTTGTTGCCCTCTTTAGACTGGCTCCACCACTGCTGGATCCCAATCCTCACACTCCTCACACCTAGCGTCACTGGAACAATAAACTCGATATGCAATATGTACAGAATGTAGGTTGTGGGAGACGCTAGGCATCAGTCTGGAGCATCCTGGGTTGTTACAGGATCTCTTTGTAGAGCCAAAGTGAGGAGCTGCTGGCCCAACAGGTTGGAAAGCCAATTGAAAAGTGTTAACCTCCATGGTGTCCAACAAGGAGCTGCTACACTCCTCTCTAGTGGTGCCTGAATTGAAGACCCCGAAGGCTTCCTCAATGCCATAATCTAACAAAGTAGCAAAACACTGAATGGACTGTAAAAACACACTGGAGAGAAGATGCAGTGTGTTGACAGTACTGTCTATCAGCAGAGAATGGTGGGTGTTGTGGATGTGGGGTGTGCAGGGCTGCTGTACAGAGCAACAACGCAATGTGCAAGGGGGGGTGTTGATTTGGTTATCTGCTGACAAACACAAAAAAGATGATATTTGTTGCCTAGATAGAAGGAACAGGTATTATGTAAAACAAACAAAAAGATATCCATGTAGTTGCTGTGGCTGAGGTGTGGTTGATATTTCTGCTAATTCCATTCTGTGCATGGGATGTGGGAAGTGATGTCACAAGAGATGCTCGGGGATGAGAATGTAAATGAAACATAAGAAAACTACAGGTGCCATGCATGTGAGAGAGGAGACTAAGGACAGAGAGGGGAAGAGACACTAAAAGTGGATGAAAATACAGTACCCTCTTGAATTTTGCTTGCTTTCTTCCGAAGGCATGGTGCTAAATTTGAGGATCACAAAACTTGGACTTTAGAAAACACTGAAAAAAACAGATTTTTTCTGTCTGCATGGCCTAGACCTGTGTGAATCTGTGTGTTTAGTCCTCAGATCCAACATGATAGTTCTGTGGTGCAGCACCATCACATCTAAAATTGTGTGAGTGTATTTTTTGTCCTCACATGTAGAGTGATGTGATGGTGCAGCACCATCACATCTACTACAGTAGTGATACAACTCTCATTTGTATGTGTGTTATTCTTGTGGTGTGGTGACGCTGTCACTGGGCTTCCTCTTGCTTTCTCTCACATGCGAGCTGGCATAACTTCTGTTGTGGCTAACAAGTGGTTTATTCACTTAATAAAGAATTTATAAGCTCAGGTTTATGAACTGTACACATAATTACTTATAAAATACATAGTATGTGTACATATTTTTAGTATCTATGACACTAATGGTAGGAATGTGTGACCCATATGTGACAAAAGTGCAAAACTTGATGAAGTAATGCACAAAAGTGGGGATGGTAAGAATTTAGGACTCAGGATGAAACTCAAGGATTAAAAACAGCAGCTATGTAGAAAAGAATAAAATATAGAGAGCTAGTAAGCTTGCTAGTCAACAGAAGAAATATTGTGCATTTGTGAGACTGGTGAAGTTGTATGATGCTGAAACATTAATTTAATATGATTAAACAAGATGATTGGAGGATGTTGAGTGGGGTTTGTGAGGTGAGAAGAGAAAGTATAATAGGAAAGGATGAGGTGTGAAGTGGAGGATGTGATGAATGTGCTTAGGAGTTACAGACTGAGGTAATATAAGCAAGGTGAAGAAGAAGAGTGTTGGAATTGGGGATTGCTGAAAGATGACCAGTGGGATAACCAAAGAAGACCTAGAGACAGTATATGGAAATGGTGATGTACAATGCACTGGCCTTGCCCAAAGCCACAAAAGATATATGGATTATGATAAGTGACAGAAGAGTTATGCAGCAACTAATATTCAAAATATTTAAATGTATTTCTTGATGTTATATGAAATTGGCTTTTACCCATATATGGCAAACAGTCTTAATAATATTTAGTCACTAACTTATGTCATAGGTTAACACACATGGGATGAGTGGTGGGAATTCTGACCTACTCAGAGGATGGCAAGGTATGGAAATTTCCACCCTCCTCTCTCCTGCCAAGATTTGTACTAAGTGATGTAATTATTGTGTCTTGTGGCTGATGGCAATCCTTCTTCATTTCCCTTAACTGCCAGTGCACAACTGACCATAGAAATGGAGGGACACACTGATGACTATTTCCCTGTGTCTGGATGCATGGATGAAAGGAGAAAGCTTAAGGTTCACTGCACCTTCTTTCCTCTTATTGGGAAGTCCACGAGTCTACCAGTAAGAAACCTTGAATGAGAATGGTATCATAAGATATCTTTTTGAAATGCATGTTGTGTGGTTGGCTGGGGTGTGGCATCAGGTAAGGTGTGAGAATAAGTCCAAGGTCAACTCAGGGTGTGGCATCAGGTGAGGTAGAACAAGTGCAAGTCCGCCATGTCCAAAAGAAGTACCTCTTCCCAGCTATCTCAGCCGTGCTACAACTGAAGGACTTTCAGTTTGTTTTATTGTGTATAGGAAAGATTGGCAGTGAAAAAACACTATGAACATTTTTGTCTGAATTTACCACACAAGCCATTGGTGAAAATGCAGCACATGCTTTGCAAGGATGCATTTATCATCTAGCCTGCTCTTTAGAGGTTAAAGCTGATAAGAAAGCAGGTCTATGGGATTTGCTTTTTGATTAGAATTAGCTTATTCAGTAAGAAATATACAAATTTAATTCGAATGAAGACAATTCATAGTTTTATGACATTTCAGGATCCAACCAGAGACATTGTACTACGTAAGGCAGTGCAAGAGGCTTGTCATGCCATCTCCATGGAAGTCCAGCACCGCAGAAAGACCTATACATTTGTTGCCAGGTAATTATTAAAGATAGTGTTCAGGACAGATGATATCTGCAAAGATGATGGCCATGAATAAAAATGTCTTGACTAGGGAAGAAAATTTTATGGAAGGAGCTAAATGTGAGAAAAATGGAAAAAGATACATAATGTTGGGAAGCCATTGCATAGAGTCAAGATGGAAATGAATAGGATTCATATATATATATATATATATATATATATATATATATATATATATATATATATATATATATATATATATATATATATATATATATATATATATATATATATATATATATATATATATATATATATATATATATATATATATATATATATATATATATATATATATATATGGTGATACCTTGACTTATGGGTGCCCAAACTTACAAGTTTTTTTTGAGATATGAGCTGTTGCTTGGTTGATTTTTGCTTTGAGTTCCAAGCCAGAATCCAAGATACAAGGGAGCTTCAGTTACTGAGCCACTAGTTAGCACAGTGAGTGCCACAACATATGTCCAGCATTCCTCATCTCACTCATTCACTTCACATGTTTATAATTATACAATATTTTTTTTTATTTATAAATACTTTTTCTTACAGTAAACCCTTGTTATAACAAACACATAGGGAGAGAAGGGGAAAGAGAGAGAGAGAGAGAGAGAGAGAGAGAGAGAGAGAGAGAGAGAGAGAGAGAGAGAAAGAAAGATTTAATAAACATCTATAGAATGATAAATGGTATGGAAAATGTGGACAAAAAATGTTTTATAAATTTAGACACAGAGTACAAGGGGACACAGTAAGAAGCTGAGGAAAGTTAACTGTAGAAGAGACATCAAGAAGTATAGTTTTCCTCATAGAAGTGTGAACAAATGGAAGAAACTCAGTGAAGATCTTGTCAATGCCGTAACTTTCCATACTTTTAAGACTAAACTGGATAGATATAGAGACAGGATACTGTGAGATTACTCCCCTCCCATAAACCACAACTAGGTAAATACAACTGGGTAAATACACACACACACACACACACACACACACACACACACACACACACACACACACACACACACACACACACACACACACACACACACACACACACACAGGCGCTCCTAAAAATCCGGCCATCTACATTGCTGAGAGCTGTCCTAGTGGAAATACAGAGGTGAGAGTTCATATTGGTTTTACTCGTTGCTGTCCCATCTCCAAAAGTGTTTTGTAGAAAGCAGTTAAATTGTTATAATGAGCAGTGAAGAGGGAGCTACTTTGGTCCCCACTGTTGTTTACACCAATTGGGACCATCCCGAAGGCAAGACTCTCTGTCTTGACTTCTTGGGATTTGGGGAAGAGCACCGAAGGGTCGGGGAAGCAATGATGAAAAGGAGAATTATCACACAGGAAACCAAAATGAAGGATAGATTTAACAAGATTGAGAAGATGGTTGAAATTTTGATCACCAAGAAGGGGGTGTGGAAAGGTGCATACAACGAAAAAAATGAAAAGAAACCAATGGAATATGAAGGCAAAGTGGAAGAGTTAAACATAAAACAGGAAAATTGGAAGAAAGAACAAGAGGAAGAAAAGATCAATTTTAGGAAATTTGCGGAGGAACAAACCAAGGCAAATGACAAAAAGTTAACAGAAAAAGTTGTTCAAGTTATAAAACAGAAAGAAAACTTGATGAGGGACACTGTGGATAAGAAAAAAAAAGCTGTTGTGGTATTCAGCCTCAAGGAAGAGTGTACACCTCATTGGATTGAAAGAGAAAATGAAAAGATATGTGTGGAAAAAGAGCTGACTGGAGAGATCGAAGAAATTAAAAGATTGGGTAGATATACTGACTGTGGACAGTGTCCTATGAAAATAAGGTTTAGGTCACAAGTGGCAGCTGAAGAAACACTGAGTAAATCCTGGAAACTGGGCAAGGTGAAAGAATATAAACAAGTGTGGATAAAAAAAGATAGAACCAGAGAAGAGAGAGATACTATAAATGAACTAAGAAAAGAAGCAAATGAAAAAACGGAAGACTATCAGAGGTGGAGAAAAACAGTTCTTTTGGAGGGTCATGGACATGAGGTCAAGAAAGTGGTACAGGAGGGAAGTGAATGCAGAAAGTAAAGACTCAAAGTAGCACACACGAACATAAATGGACTAATGTTGGCAGTGTTGGAACTAGAAGACTATTTCAAAGAGGAGAAACCAGACATCATGGAAATTGTTGAAACTAAATTGGTAAGTGGATATATTAAATATTGGTGAAGGAAAATACAATGTCTGGATGAGAAATAGAAAGAATAAATGGGGAGGAGTTGTGATGCTTCTAGTTAG
Source organism: Scylla paramamosain (assembly GCF_035594125.1). NCBI lineage: Eukaryota > Metazoa > Arthropoda > Malacostraca > Decapoda > Portunidae > Scylla > Scylla paramamosain. Next base: position 8,243,725 of record NC_087168.1, read on the forward strand.
GAAGGATTTATTAGTGGAATCTGTCACATATGGGGTGGAGGATGCAGAAGTATTGAAAATAAGCTTAAGACAGAATATGGGATGATACCGTAACGTTGTGGTGACTTATGTTCCTCCCTATTTCAACTCTTGGAGAGAAGATGGATATAAGAAAATACTTGAGGATACAAGGACATGTTTGGCAGAGGTGCTTGAGGAAAATGACGATATACTCCTGATGGATGACTTTAACTGTAAAAAGATATCTTGGGAGAATTGGGCCACAGAAGGAAGTGAGTCATCATGGGGGAACAAGCTACAAGACCTGGCTATTGAAAATTTCCTGACACAATGGGTTACAGATGACACAAGATTTGGGGGAAATGAAGCAGAAGAGATTGGGCTTGATTACACTAGGAAAAAGGAGGGGAAGAGGTGATTTGATAGCAATATATAGAATATTGGAAGGAATGGAAAAGTTGGACAGAGAAGACCTCTTGATACCAGATACGAGAGACACAGGAGGACATAGAAAGAAATTGAAAAGGAGTGTTTGCAGAAGAGACATCAAGAAACATAGCTTCCCACACAGAAGTGTAACAGTGTGGAATCAACTTAAGGATGAGACTGTGCAAAGACAATTCATAAATTTAAAGAAATTCTAGATAAAAGTCGATATGGAGACGGGATTAGTGTGGCTCTTGTCCTGTATTTCACAAATAGGTAAATACTACTAGGTAAATACACACACATGAAGCAATCATATGATACTAGAAATAGTACCACAGGAGAAAAAAGTGTTGCACAGAAAAGAACAATGCAGAAATGGGAGACAGAGCCATGGTAAGGCAAACTTTGCAGAACTTAATAAATTTTATGGAAAAATTAACTGGAAAGAGCTATTTGAAGGTAAGGTAGTGCAAGAAAAATATGAGATATTTTTGAGCAAGTATGGAGAGGGGGTGCAACAGTTTGTGCCAAGTAATAAAGTGAAAATTAGGAAACATGAATGATATAATGCCAGATGTGTAGATGCAAAAAAGAAAAAGCACAGGGCATGGAAGAAAATTGAGACAACTGAGCAGAAATATTAGGGAAGAATACAGAAAGGCAAGGAATGAATATAGTAAAATAAGAAGAGAAGAAGAAAGAAACTTTGAAAGTAACATATTAAGAAAATGAAAGGAAGTATCCAAACTCTTCTACAGATATGTAAACCGGAAAATCAGACATAAGTATGGCGTAAACAAGTTAAAAAGGGAAGGAAGAATTTATGAAACCACTGAGATGAATGAACTAATGAGAGTTTTCAATCTGTGTTTACAAAGGAAATCAAATTTGTGGCACCAAAAATGTTATCACAGAATGAAGGAATACAGGAGATGCAAGTAAAGAGACAAGAAATCAATAAACTACTGGAAGAGCTGGATGTTAGAAAAGCTATGGGACCTGATCAAATAAATGGGTGGATATTAAAAGAATGCAGAGAACAAATGGAAGAACCCATACGGGATACAATTAACAGCTCACTGAGAGAAGGAAAAGTTCCAAGGGAATGGAAAAAAGGTAACGTAGTGCTAATATACAAAGGGGAAATAAAATGAAACCATTAAATTATAGACCAGTGTCTCCAACAAGTATTGTAAGCAAACTTTGTGAAATAGTAATTAAAGACAGATGGGTGGAATATTTAGAAGATGAAAAGATAATAACAGAAAAGCAATTTAGTTTCAGAAAGGGAGATCCTGTGTCAGAAATCTACTGAGCTTCTATACGAGAGTAATAGATGGAGTACAAGAGAGGGACAGATGGGTTGATGTGGTATACTTGGATCTCAAAAAAGCATTCGATAAAAATTCCCCACAAAACCCTTGTGTAGAAGCTAGAGAATGAAGGGCAGCTAAAGGGAGCAACACTGAGATGGATGGAGGATTAGTTACAAGGGAGAGGAATGAGAAGAGTAACGCTAAATCAAGTTGGTGCGGAGTGACAAGTGGGATATTACAAGGATCTGTGTTGGCACCTGTTGTGTTTCAAATATATGAAAATGATATGACAGAGGATATAAATAGTTATATAAACCTGTTTGCTGATGATGCAAAAATAATGAAAATAATAAAGGATGAAATTGACTGTAAGGAGTTACAAAAGGAATGACAGGAGTTACATGCATGGAACCAAAGATAGAAACTAGAATTTAATGCCAGAAAATGCCATGTGTTGGAAAAAGTAAAAAAAAGACTTTCATGGAATTACAAAACGGGAGGAGAAATAATAACAAAAATGTAATGAAAAATATTTGGGAGTAATGATTCAGGACACACTATCACTTCTCCTTGGAGGCACTTAAATGGGATATTTGTCTCTACAGACAGCTTGCTAACAAACATTACGGTGGCATTTAACTATTTATATAAAGATATGATGAAGAAAATTATAACAAGCATGATATGACCTAAATTGGAATATGCAGCAGTAGTTTGGGCTCCACTGGAAAAAAATGATATATGAAAACTGGAAAGAATACGGGGGATAGTGATGAAGATGGTAGCAGAAGCTATGAAGAAAAACTTGAAGGGATGGGATTACCAACACTACAAGAGAGAAGAGAAAGAGGAGACCTGATAACAATGTACAAACTAGTAAACAATATAGAAAGTATAGATAGAAATGACTTGGTATTACAGATGGAGAAGGGAGAGAGATAGACGAAATATAAAAAAGAGAGGATGTTCAAGCTACATCAAGATATGCAGCTTCCTGTATAGAACTATTGAAATCTGAAATGATTTGAAGGAAGAGGTGGTTGTGGCAAACAGTGTACACACATTTGAAGAGAAACTGGATAAATATGGTTATGGAAATTGGACAAAATGAGTTTTGGCTCATGCCCTGTACAATACAAGTAGGTAAATACAACTAGGTTGTTTACCTAGTTGTGCCTTATGGGAAAAGAGCTATGCTCGTGCTGTCCCATCTCCATATCTTTTAATATCCAACTTAGCCTTGAATCCATGTATACTTTCTGCATTTACTATCTCCTCATCCAGACTATTCCATACATCAATACTTCTATATGGGAAACTATACTTTTTGACGTCTCTTCTACAAGCACTCCTCTTTAGTCTCTTTCCATGTCCTCTAGTGTCCCCTGTATCCCAGACCATTAAGTCGCTCTGGTCCACCTCCTCTACTCCCTCATATGCTTTATATATCACAATCAAGTCTCCCCTTTCTCTCCTCTTTTCCAGCGTTGGTAGATGTAGCCTTTCCAGTCTCTCTTCATATGACAAGTCCCTGATACTTTGTACCATCTTCGTAGCTGCTCTCTGAACTCTCTCCAACTTCCTTATATCCTTTTTCTTGTATGGTAACCACACTACTGCTGCATATTCTAGTCTAGGTCTTATCAGCAACACAATCATCTTCTTGACCATCTCTTCATCCATATATGCAAAGGCCTGCCTTATTCTTCTCAACAAGTTATAGGTTTCTCCCGTAATTTTGCTAATGTGTCTCTCCGGGATCAGGTTCCCAGTTACTGTAACACTGAGATCCTTTCCTCTTCTGCTCCACTCAACCTTACACCATTCAACACATAATTTTCTTTTACTCTTCTTGTACTTTTTCCAAATTCTATTACCTTACACTTCTTTAAATTAAATTCCATTTCCCATCTATAACTCCACTCTGATATCTTGTTCACGTCTTCTTGTAACGTTCCACAGTCCTCTGCACTCTCAACTTTCTTCAGCAACTTTGCATCATCTGCAAAAAGGCTTATGTAGCTGTTCACACTCTCCATCATATCATTTATATAGACTGCAAACATGATTGGTGCAAGTACTGAGCCTTGGGGTACTACACTTATGACTTCCCTCCATGATGATTTTTTAACTTTTACCACCATTCTCATTTCTCTGTTTGTCAAGAAATGTTCCATCCACTTCAGCAGGCCCCCCCTTAGCCCACCATTATGCTTCAACTTCCACAACAATTTCCTGTGTGGCACTTTATCAAAAGCCTTCTTCAGGTCTAAATAAACACAATCAGCCCATCCATCTCTTTCTTGCATTATATCCACCACTCTAGAATAAAAACTCAGTAAGTTTGTAACACATGATCTCCCTCTCCTAAATCCAAATTGTTGCTTTATTATCACTTCATTTCCTTCTAGGTACTGCATCCATTTATCTTTCACCAGTCTTTCACACATTTTGCACACCACACTTGTTAGAGACACAGGTCTATAATTTAAGGGCTCCTCTTTACTACCACCTTTGTAGATTGGCACTATGTTGGCTCTCTTCCATTCAACTGGGACTCTGCTTTCAATTAGGAAGCTTTCAGTAATATTATGTATCACCCATGTCAACTGCTGATTGCACTCTTTTAATATCCATCCTGACACTCCATCAGGTCCAGGGGCCTTCCTAATGTGTAGTCCCTCCATCTGTTTCTGGACATCTTCTTCAGTCACTTGGATTTTCTCCAGACCCATTTCTTCACTCATCTCACTCTGCCACACAAATGTTTTCTCTTTTGTGAATACTGATTGAAAACTCCTGTTCATTATCTCTGCCAATTCAACTGGATCCTCACACATTTGACCATTCACCTTCAATCTGTTTATTCCATCTCTATTTTTCATTTTGCTGTTCACATATCTGAAGAATAGTTTTGGTTCCTCTTTGCATTTGTCCATAACATCTTTCTCATAATTTTTCCTTTCTTCTCTAATAACCCTTACATATTCATTTCTTGTAGTTGTGTAGTTTTGCATATTTTTCCTCCGCCATCTATTCCATACCATTTCCCTCTCCTCCCTAGCTATTTCACATCTATTATACCAGTCATTGTTATATCTTCTCCTTGTCTCTACTTTTGGTACATATCTTCTACTTCTTTTGCACATTACTTGCTGTGATAAGTGTACTCCAGTCTGCTTCACCAAAGTATCTCCTCATTTGTTCAAAATTTGACTTACTTTGACTTGACTTTGATTTGATTAAATCTTTCACTTTTATAATCTTCACATCTACTTTCCTCTCTTTTTTCTTTAATACAAAACCTTATCATGACATGGTCACTTTTTCCTAGTGGACAACTATAGTTCATGTCTTCTATAATATCTGTTTCTTTTGATAATACCAAGTCAAGTCTTGATGGCTCCTCTCCTCCTCTGTATCTAGTGTTTTCCTCAACCCACTGTGTCATAATATTGTTCATTGCCAGTTTCAGAATCTTATCTCCCCATGAGTCTTCTCCTCCTCTTGTGTTCCATTCCTCCCAATTTATCTCTACAATTAAAATCTCACATTATAACAATTTTGTTGTTTTCTTTAATTTTCTTTACAAGCCATTCTTTTGTCTCACTCAGCAACTCTTCATCTTGTCTATTCCAGGTCTTTGTTTTTGGTGGGACATACACCACTGTGACATATCGTAATCCTCTTCTTCCATTTATTAGTTGTAAGTTTTGGCCTTCCACCAAGCCTTCTGCCTTTTCCACATTCTCCACCCTGATACCCTTCTTAACAAGCATCATCACTCCACCTCCTCCTTTTCTACATCTGTTTCTTATCCACATACTCGTATTGTACTTTTCCCCTCCTAAATTTGGTGTTTCTGAATCTCTTAGTTTAGTTTCTACCATTGCCATGATGTCTGGTTTATTTGCTTTTATAAATTCATTCACTTCATCCATCACTGAAACAAAACCATCCACATTAGTGTACTCCACTGTCCATGTCCCTCCCTCTCTTACAGCTGTGCCTCTGCACCCTTCACTCTTCGCATGTACCACTTCCTCAACCTTAGGTCCATTATTCTCCAGAAAAAAAGTTCCCTTTCCTCTTGTGTTCTCTGTTCATTCCTTTCTTTTGCTTCACTTCTCAATTCATTAAGTTTCTTCCTTTCCTCCTCATTCATTTCTCTTCTAATCCTGACTTATTTAAACTCATTACTTTTGGCTAGCTTCTGCGCATTTGCCAATGTTTCTTTAGCTGCTGTTTGGGATTTTAGTTTGATTTTCAATGGTCTACCTTTTCCTTGATTGTATTTACCAATCCTGTACACCTCCTCTGTTTCATCTTCCAGCTTTGTATCCCCTTTGTTTATCACACTCAGTACTAATTGAGCTGTTTTTCTTTGTTCTGCTTCTCTTTTATACCAATTTTCTATCTCATTTTCTTCCAGGCCAAAGAACATTACTTACGCTCTTCTTTTTATCTACAGTGTCTCTTACCAGGTTTTCCTTTTTCTTTATTACCTTTATAACCTCTTTAGTCAAGTCCTTCACTACTTTTGTATAACTCTTTTTTTCTCCAACTCCTCGCACTTATTTACGGTCTTTCTGCCATTTCCTTAACTTGTTCTTGGCTTTCCTTAATTTGCTTATCCCTGTTTTTCTCTTGTACTTCAATCTTTTTCATCCTTTCCTCCAGCATATTCATTTGTATTGCTCTAGCCTTTATCGTTTTATCCATCATTCCCATTTTCATTTCCAGCATTCTAATTTGGTTTTCCTTATCATGTATCTCTTACACACACAGAGAGAGAGAGAGAGAGAGAGAGAGAGAGAGAGAGAGAGAGAGAGAGAGAGAGTGTTGCATCATTGGCCATTGTCAAGATCATTCACTGACTCACAATGCCACAATTCCTTTCTCAAATATGTGGTTGACTGTTTGTCAGCCAACTTTCCAGCATTTTATAACCTAGGATGTTCATAAATTAAAGCAAGCATTCAGTAATTTTGAAATATGCTGTAATTTGCTGTTTTGTAAAATAAAATGAATGTTTGATATGATAGCCTTAAAATTGTTATACCCGAAATTTGGTAAACAGAGGTTTGTTATATCAACAAAAACAAGTAACAAAAAGATTGGGGTGGATTTTTGGGGGGCTGTAATGGATTAATGGCATTTCATTTCATTTCATTGGGGAAGATCGGTTTGACATACGAGAAAATTGAGTTACAAGCTCTGTCATGGAACAAATTAAACTCAAAAGTCAAGGTACCACTAATATATATATATATATATATATATATATATATATATATATATATATATATATATATATATATATATATATATATATATATATATATATATATATAAAGAAAACTTTATGGAAACTATAGAAATTAAAAAGGTTCATATATATATATATATATATATATATATATATATATATATATATATATATATATATATATATATATATATATATGAACCTTTTTAATTTCTATAGTTTTCATAAAGTTTTCTTTCCAAGGTGTGAAAATATGAATTAGTGCATCCCTTTAGACAGTCTACAAAGAATTATGATCCCTCGCAAAGTAACACATGTTGATAATGGTGTTAAGTCTTGAATACAGTTTGATTTCAAGGCTTAAATGTTTTATCGTATTTAATTGAAAAGTTAGATGTTCATTATAATTAGGAGCATTAAATATTTCAGAATCTTAAAGTCCTTATACACCTGTAGTAACCCAGCTTCTCATTATTCTCTTTTCACAATCGCTAGAGGCACAAGTCCCTCCCTCATGGTAGAGCGTGGTGGGCTCTGGATGCTATCCCCATTGGGTGGCAGTGTTCCAAGGTGTGGTAGAGGGTTTGATGTTGTTTTGGTGACTTGATAAACACTGCCAGACACCTGACTCTCCTAGACAGTGGTCTACCCTTCATTTGTTACTGCTAATCCCTTGAGTCCCTCACCCAGGCCATCTCTCTCTCTCTCTCTCTCTCTCTCTCTCTCTCTCTCTCTCTCTCTCTCTCTCTCTCTCTCTCTCTCTCTCTCTCTCTCTCTCTCTCTCTCTCTCTCTCTCTCTCTCTCTCTCTCTCTCTCTCTCTCTCTCTCTCTCTCTCTCTGTTAAAAAATTATATATATATATATATATATATATATATATATATATATATATATATATATATATATATATATATATATATATATATATATATATATTTATATATATATATATATATATATATATATATATATATATATATATATATATATATATATATATATATATATATATATATATATATATATATATATATATATATTATAATTTACCTTTTAATTTCATTGAGAAAAATCAATAATATAAATATCTGTTCTGTGTCATCAGAGAGTGCAGCCAGTCCCTTCTGCCTCACCCTGCTCTACCCTGTTGCCACCGGTCACTTTTCCTTACCTTTTATTTCCTTGTTTATTTCTTTTCCTTCTTTCTTTTTTGTATCTCTGCTCTTTCTCCAGACATCCCTCCTCTCTCTCTCTCTCTCTCTCTCTCTCTCTCTCTCTCTCTCTCTCTCTCTCTCTCTCTCTCTCTCTCTCTCTCTCTCTCTCTCTCTCTCTCTCTCTCTCTCTCTCTCTCTCTCTCTCTGGTTGTTTAGGGCATTAACGCATGTCTCAAGTGAGTGGTGTGACCCACTCAGTGATGTTTCCATTCATTATCGCAATGGTAACATTCTTGAGACATTATAATCACCTAATTCTTGCATTTTATTTTTTTATTTTCAAAGCAGAAAGAAAAAACATGCTGGTCAGGTATTACAATTTATGGATAAAACACCATGTTAGCAATGCAAAGCATGTTTGACCTGTCGTCAAGGACCTATTTTGTTGGTCCAGGGCAAGCTACAGGCCTGGCTGGCTGGGGTTTATGGTCCCACTGGGCATTAATGTTGATCCGGCTGCCTTCTTTCCCATGTTTCAGGTGAGGGGTTGGATGTTTGCAGTCCAGGTGCCCCTAAGCACCTCAAGATGACTAATATGATTCTCTTGGCTGCCCAGAAATTTGCAAGCCAATATATTTCTCACTCTGTGTCTTCTTCTCATCAAGTGCTACTGACTTGCTTTTGTATTTGAGCAATAAGACACTTACTATAGATGGTGAAGGAATAGTTTTCATGTGCTCAAAGCGAATAGTTTGTGTGTTGGTAAAAAAACAGTGAAGCACTGTAAAATGTATGCTTTCCATTAAACACAGCTAACCTGTAGCAGGCCAGAGCGTTGATCTCCTGACGTGCTCCACCCACAGGGAAGGGCTTGTGCCTCTAGTGATCATGAATAGAGTATATTTATGGGTTATGTTAGAGCCACCAAGTCTTTTTACTCACCAACCAGTGCTACTTCACTCTCATTACTCAAGTCAAATTACTGAGTGGTTAGGCCATGGGTTTGAATGGGGTATACCATAAATGCAGCTCCAAAAGTTCTATGATAATTTATTAACCAGTAAATGATTATTGCAACTACACATGCAGGCAAAATGCAATACCTCCACTTTATAACTTATTCCAGTCTTTAAGGTCAACACAAATAGAATCAAGCAAATCATTAATTCTTACTCTAAACAATTAACTACACATTGTTTTAAATAAAATAGTGAACTCCTTTAAAGTCACACATAACCTGGTCCATCAGGTAATACAGTAACGCTCACTCTCCATCACTAAACGTGTTTGAACACAAACAGCATAAAATATTCTGATCACCATATGTAATAAATCCAAGAAAATATCTTAACATAATACAATTGATAGTAAAACACAGGGTCACTGCATGTGAGGGGCTGGTGATCTTCTGGCTTTCCTTACTGAGTCTTGGTCATCCTCTTTTAGAGATTTTGGTGAAACTTTTGCTGTTGCCTTGGACATATCAAAAGCTTTTGATAGAGTCTGGCACAAAGCTCTGATTTCCAAACTTTCCAAAGCTCCAAACTTCCAAAGCTCCAACGATTTCCTACAGCTTCTCTCCTTCTCTGTAACTTCATCTCAAGTTTCCTTTCTGACCGTTCTATTGCTCCTGTGGTAGATGGTCACTGTTCTTCTCCTAAATCTATTAACAGTGGTGTTCCTCAGGGTTCTGTCCTGTCACCCACTCTCTTCTTATTATTTATTAATGATCTAAACCAAACTTCTTGTCCTATCCACTCCTATGCTGATGATACCACCCTGCACTTTTCCACGTCTTTTCATAGACGTCCAACCCTTCAGGAGATAAACATATCACGCAGGGAAGCCACAGAACGCTTGACTTCTGATCTTTCTAAAATTTCCGATTGGGGCAGAGCAAACTTGGTATTGTTCAATGCCTCAAAAACTCAATTCCTCCATCTATCAACTCGACACAACCTTCCAGACAACTATCCCCTCTTCTTCAATGACACAACTGTCCCACTCTTCTACACTGAACATCCTTGGTCTGTCCTTTACTTATAATCTGAACTAGAAATGGAAACTTCACATCTCATCTCTAGCTAAAACAGCTTCTATGAAGTAAGGCGTTCTGAGACATCTCTGCCAGTTTTTCTCACCCCCCCAGCTGCTAACTCTGTACAAGGGCCTTATCCGTCCATGTATGGAGTATGCTTCACATGTCTGGGGGGTTTCACTCATACTGCTCTTCTAGACAGGGTGGAATCAAAAGCTTTTCATCTCATCAACTCCTCTTCTCTAACTGACTGTCTTCAGCCTCTCTCTCACCACCGCAATGTTGCATCTCTAGCTGTCTTCTACCGATATTTTCATGCTAACTGCTCTTCTGATCTTGTTAACTGCATGCCTTTCCTCCTCCCGCGGCCTCGCTGCACAAGACTCTTCTTTTTCTCACCCCTATTCTGTCCACCTCTCTAATGCAAGAGTTAACTAGTACTCTCAATCATTCATCCCTTTCTCTGGTAAACTCTGGAACTCCCTGCCTGCTTCTGTATTTCCACCTTCCTATGACTTGAATTCCTTCAAGAGGGAGGTTTCAAGACACTTATTCATCAATTTTTGATCACTGCTTTGACCCTTTTATGGGACTAGCATTTCAGTGGGCATATTTTTTATTGGATTTTTGTTGCCCTTGGCCAGTGTCCTTTGTACATAAAAAAATAAAAAAATAAAAAATTATTGTTTCTTATGAGCATGAAATAAGTACATGAAACACATGGAAAAACCACAGTATACTTTGACATAACTATAGTCATGACATTAAAGGTACTAGGAAATTTCTATGTACTACTCATGAACATCAAGAAGTAGAAAGCAATCAGCGACCCACCTGTCTTCATGGTTCCACTACCTAAGTGTGCAACACTTGGGCACACTACCCTGCTGTCTCCTGCTCTCTCAGTGTCTGCTATCTGCCTTTGCTTCACCTTATATTCACTTTCAACTGTAGTATTGGTGAGCTATATAGTATATCTATGTTCATATGGTCTATATCTCACTTAAGAAACTCAGGATACTCACTCCTACAAAAGGGTATGGATGTATCTTATGCCCTTCTACTTTGCTAACCACAAGTCATGGAAGGTAGGTGTCAGCATCAACTGTAAGTCACTCATCTGTTTTCAGTATTCTTGTTTCTTAGGTGTTTCCACATTCATTACACTTAGACCTATGAGGGAGTCAGTGAGGGTAGTTTGTTCTCAGCTGTAAGTCATTCAGCTGTTTCCAGTATCCTTGTTTGTGAGGTGATGCTGTTGTTGGTGTTGCTTTCAAGTCACTGAGGGTAGTTTTCAGCTGTTTGCACACTTATCATCCTTATGCCAACAAGGGAGTCGCCACCTACTAAGTCACTCATATATCATGCTGAGACGTTTGCTAAGGAAGGTAGCAGTTTACCAACAGAGTGAGTTTTGTTTTGTGGGACCAAGGCAAAGGAGAGCGACTTCAGTGTCATTTGAACTGTCACTGTTCTTAACATTAACATCAGTGCTTGGGGTCCAAGACACACTTTTTGTCTTGTGGGGCTGAGCTGTCTGGAAGATTACTACACAGGGAAATGGCTGTGGCTTCACCTGCATTGTCGTTAGTGTTGTTACTCTTAAGTACAGAGGTATGGAGGGCTGTGCCAACAGAGATACGAGGAGCTGAGTTGGTGGGAATATCAGTACTACATCATACTTGTATAGTGTGCCTTACAAGCATAGGAAATTTGATTACGATTTGATTCGTACTTCCTTACAGTGTGCAATAGTCTGAGTTGTTGACCTTTTATAACTTTCTTCTGCTGAGCCAGAGGAGACATAAAGTTAATCTTCACATCATTATATATAGAAAGTTTTCTTGCATTTTGATGAGTAGTTTTCTAAATTATCATTGTAGTACAGCAGGATAGTTATACTAAAGATAAAAATTTATGAGCAGGAACTGAGCTTTACAACCTTTGCCAAAATCCAGAGCACAAATGAGGTGCTTTGTTCAGGAAGTTGATAAGCACCACATGTAAAAAACTGAGAAAATAGCATTCAAAGTTTTGCAGTGTTCTTAATGGTATATCTTTGAAAGCAACTATATGATTTTCATGGATTATACATGAAAACATAGCTGAATGGCTTGATTATGAAGTAAGCCCACAAAAATGCTACATTTTATCAGTATTTTGAATGATGAAACAATAGTGTGGCTGTTTCCAATTTGAGTATGATTGCATTCATTAGCATACCTCATTAAAAATCAATAATAAATCAATCCCTTCATGGAATGCAATGAAACTCTTACATAATGCTAAAGAATTGTTGGATATGGCCAACACATAAAAAAAAAATTAGAATCTGTTAGAATGATAGCAGGATAAAACAGAATATAAGTGTACAGTATAACAATAACGGTATAAAAAGAATATTACAAAATTTTCTGCTTCCAGGAAATTGTAATATGATGTACTTACACAAAATTTTGTTCATGTGGGCCTATAGACCTTTGCCTTCACAACTTTACCAGAGTAAAAAAATGGTATATTCTTGACCCAGATTTCTCTGTTTCTTTGCGACATCTTTTGTCCAATTATCAGGATGGTTGGCATGCCAGAGGATGTACAGTGCTACCTTGGGTTATGTCCCTAATCCAATTCATGATCCAGGGTGCAATCTGATTCTGGCGCAAGTCGGATCTTCATTTCCCATTGAAATTTGTGGGAAATTAATTAATTCATTCCAGGGCAAAAAATTAAAAAATTTTCCACTAATACTTACATTGCAACCAAATGGGTATAGAATAGTAGTAATATGAGGTATCTGAAACATAAAGGTCATAAAGTAATGTCACAGTTATGATACATACACTCTCTCTCTCTCTCTCTCTCTCTCTCTCTCTCTCTCTCTCTCTCTCTCTCTCTCTCTCTCTCTCTCTCTCTCTCTCTCTCTCTCTCTCTCTCTCTCTCTCTCTTTTTGACTATGACTCTTTGACAATCCCTGACTCAGAAGTAGTCCCAAGTCACTTGTAGCATCAAGATCAAGATCACTCATATTTTGCAATGATTTCCTTTTTTTCAATGGTTATCACACTTTTCTTCTTCCCATCACTTGCACTATCACTTTTCACTTGCCTAGGAGACATTTTCAGGGTAGAATGATTGTAAAATAAGGTAGGAAGACAAATGGTGGAAATGCTGTGGTGTCACAGGTAGCGCAGGAACAAGTTGGGTTCACGGTTGCATTTTGATACAAAATCTAGGCGTCAGGAAAGGGTGTAAGATGGTTTGGGTGTATACACCAGGGTGGGCATAACCTAAGGTGCCACTGTACTAGGCTGATTGATATCACTGTCAATATCATTCATGATAGCACAAAACACTGTATGCTAATGAAAAAAATGGCAAGATAAGTGTAATACAGGGAAGGTGTGCACACCGTGATGTTTGAATGTGTACTAGAGTGTAGCAGTGCACTCTGTGATTGGCTGATAATCAACCAGACACTATCTGTCAGACAATGTGATTGGTTAGGCATGGCTGCCATTTTTTTTTAATGTAGCATGGTGCTCTTTGACTTCCTGCTTTTATTAAGAATATGACAGCCTTTCCTCACCCAGCAACAGAGTTCAGTGATACTTGTAGATAAAGGGAATTTCAACCATTTCAGCGCTTCCAGAGGAGTGTCACCATGTACTTCTAAGATAGACTGATGGATGGGGAATACAGTGGTATGCCTAACTAGGTTTTCGCATGGGTGGCGCTTATTGACTTTTTGAACTATGTGCCTCAAATGTCTTGAATGTAGACCACCTCACTGGGATAAAAGGCTCTGGCTTGCTTGCCTCCTTAACATGCTCTGTAAAATTGCTATTAGTATGGACATATCCTGAGAGGACCTAAATTGGCAGGTTGAAATGAAAATCATGAATCAAAAAAAAATTATATATATATATATATATATATATATATATATATATATATATATATATATATATATATATATATATATATATATATATATATATATATATATATATATATATATATATATATATATATATATATATATATATATATATATATATATATATATATATATATATATATATATATAGTGGAACCTCAGTTACCCAACATCTCCCTTTCTGAACAACTCAGTTTTTTAACAATATTTTTAATTCGTAACTGGTTGCCATACAATAATTTGGTTTTCAAACAAAGTTACTTGATTTCAAATATTACAAGATGTAGCAAAAGCTGCCATTTATTACTAATTTATAGTTTCTATAAATATTTCCTTTGTTTTTATATATTTGGAGGAGAGACAGAGGGTAAGACTATTTCAGTCTTTGAAATAAGTTAAATGTGACTCTGTTGAAGAACCTCGATGTAAACAAACAAGGTTTGGCACTCAGGAGTTATCCTGAGCCTCCTGTCACTCTCTTTGTGATCCACAGTGCCATCACAACTGCATTTTCTCTGTAGCTTTTCCTAGCAGCAAGATGTCTGAGTGTTATGATCGCCTTCATTTTGGCAGTGAGTGGGTTGCTCCTCTCTGTGTCACTGTAAGGCTTCCCTCACTTGATTGGTGACAAAAAGAATGCCTGCATGATCTAAACAATATCTTTTGATGAGTTCAGTCACTAGGTTCATTCAGTACATCATTTCTGGATAGAAAATTTCTAAGCTGGTGATGTTGTGGAGCGGCCATCTAAGCAGTGGGAGCATTGGTCATTACCCTCTAAAACATGGTGTATGGGTGTCTGAGAATAGATTAATCTATTTTACATTGATTCCTATGGGGAAGATAGTTTTGATTTTTTAACATTTTGGATTTTGAATGGCATTCAGGAATGAATTAAGTTTGAAAACCAAGGTTCCACTGTATATATGTATATATATGAGAAAGGAAGTTTATTTTAGTGCATAGAGAAAAGAGTAAAATATAATTGAGTATGACAGAAAAGGGCTATGAACTCACTGTGAATACATTTCTGCCATGATAATTTTTTTTGTGGGGCTCTCTGAATTGGAGTGATCTATTAAAGAGGATGATAATGATGATAGTATTTATAGAATACATTCTAATGGACTTTTCAACTTCTCAGTACTAGGGATGTACCAATGTATCTGTGTTGGTATCGGCTGATTTTCTTCATATACGACATACATGAAAGAGTTTTGTAGATCGCATGTCACTCATTGCAAATAATTTTGTTCAATAGAAATTGGATTTTCTAAATTGTTGAAAAATATTAGAAGCGTAATTATCTAGTGTCATGATACTACATAGATTGGAATTTTTCACGATTTAATTTTCATCACTTTAAATGATAAGATTCATATTACTTTGAATACAAGTATATAATATTTAGTATACAGTATAGCCTTTGGTACCATGGATGTGTACAATACAGGTTAAGTAGTTTTGGCATGGGATTAGCAGAGCCCCCTCCACTCACCTCATTTGCCTACCTCACTCAGTCAGACAGTTGCCTTGCAATGGGGCACGCTGCGAGAGTCTGGGGATTTCTTCACAGTCTTCTGCCTAAATGTATGGCAATTAAGATAAAGCTAATCTAGCTGAGTCAACTAGACCTCATGAGGCACCTCCTCCTCCATCCCTTGTCAAAACTCATGGTGGTGGGTTAACCATGCACTCACCATGGCCTCACTGTGCCATATACTCGTACAGTAAAATCCCTCTCATCCGGCATTCGAGTATCCGGCAGCTTCAAGTATCCGGCACATTTTTCCCCAAGCCTTAAAATCAATAAAAAATCAATGTGTACTCATAAAATCGATTAAAATTCCCGCACGAGGCATACTTTGTCCCCTCACCACCAGAGCGCACTGCTTCGCACCACCCGTGGCCCACTGCACGGTGTTTACTCAGTGACTCAGTCCCGCTTGTGCACTGTTTATCGCCTGACGCCTTCATCATGCCTAAAGTTGTAGAAAAGAGGAAGCGTGTTGTGCTTACACTTAAGCAGCTGATTAGATCAGCTGCTGATTAAGATCAGCTGATCTTTGTTATGGTAAGATGCGTGAGTGTAAGGTGGTGATTGTGGACATAACTTCACTTCTATTCAAGTATCTGGCAATATTCAAGTATCCGGCATGTGAGCAGTTCCGTTGATGCCGAATAAGAGGGATTTTACTGTATGGTTAATATGCACTTCCGTGGTGCAGTGGTCAGTACGTCTGGCCACGAATCTGTGGGCCTGGGTTTGATCCCGGCTTCGGCAGTTGGCTCATAGCCCACCCAGCTGCTCATCCATTCCTTATGGGTTGGTCGATAGATGAGTACCTTGGGAAACCTGGGGAAGGCAAACTGGAAACCTGGATGTCATTCTAGCCCTGTGTCCCGGATTAGAAGGTTCTTATCCCACCTCAGACTCAAGGGCTAGTGGGATGGAGATGAGTGCCACGGCCACACACTGCCACTGTGTATGCCCCGACTTTACCTTACCAATAGGGTTAATGAGCTATAAATAAAAAGTTGTGGGATTGTGATAGGAGAGAGGATGAAGGTGGTAAAAGATTTCAGGTATCTAGGAACAGTGTTATGCAAGCATGGAGAGATGGATGGAGAAAGATAAAAGTTGTGGAGGAGGAGTCTCTGTCAGGAGTGTCACAGGATCACTTGCAGGAATTATGGAAGGAAGGAATGTGACCATGGAGGTTAAAAGGCTTGAGGAACAGTATTCTCCTGCCAATATTAACATATGAATCAAAGACATGGACATGGACTATAGGGTACAGTAGTCAAGAGTGCTTGCTGTGGAAATGAACTATCTGAGAGGAGCCTTTGGAGAGACCAGATGGGAGAGAGAAAGCAGTGAGAGATGTGACATAAGTACATGTGCAAATGGAGTGAATTGGGGAGTGGTGGAGTGGGTAAAGAGAAGTATACTGCAGTGGTTTGGTCATATTTGGAGGATGGGGAATAAGATGTGGAGGTGTATGAAAGTGAGCACAAGGGTCCTAATAGGAGAGACCACTTGAAAGAGAGGACAGGGTGGAGTACCTTTTAGAGAGTGCTTGAACAAACAAGGAGGGAGTGTTGTTGGATAGGGAGAGGTGGAGATACTTTTGTCATGGTCACCCCCTGGAGGGACGTTCCAGAGGTAGTGGGTCATCAGAGCTATAGATAGGTAGATGAATTTTAAGAGTCTTCTTTTTGTGTCTAATACTGAAGTTAGCTCCTACATCAGCTTATGAAGGAAACTGTAAAATCAATAACGTTGTAATAAGTTTAGTTTCATTCATAATTTTATTAACATTGATACAGTAAGTATAGGGGAGAGTTATTAGATCCAAAATATGATATAGCTGTTTTGATTTCTTTTAGGTTTGGCTTGGACTCTTTAGTGAAGACACAAACTCACTATCATCTGTCTGGGCAGGTTCAGCTCTGCACCTCACTACCATCATTATTATGGTTACAGGGCATCACAGGAGTAGTATTGCATGGAAATTCTACACAGTGTCTAAAGATGATGGAGTAAAGGTTGAGTGCAAACTATGCAACATATCTTTGTCAAAAAGTGGTAAAGAGGAGAAATCATTTAATACAACCAATCTGAGAAAACACCTGTAAAGTAAGCATAAGCAAGAAATTGAAAAGAAAAATTGCTGGTAACTGAGGAAAATAACCATTTGAAAAACAAATGAAAATTAGATGGATGTCAATCTGACAAAACTCACAAAACTTTACTCTCTTGTAGTAGCAGTGATACTCAGCCTACCTTGGAGCAAATGCTTGAGCTGAAAAAAGCGAGGACATAAACTGTGCTCTGTCTCAAGCTATATGCTATGCCATAGGGGAAATGATTGTTGTAGACTGTCAGCCTTACTCCATAGTTGAGGATGTTGGATTTTTGAGGCTCATGAAAAAATTGAAACAAAATTATCAGCTGCCAAGCAGGAAGTACTTTTCTGAGATAATTGTGCGGTGCTTCTTTGGCTTGTTATCTACATGTCGTGAACCTTCTTTGGTATGCGATCTACAATTTATATTGCGATCTATGTGTTATGAATCTACTTTTGTATGCAATCTACATTTTATATTGTGATCTACAACAAGAAAAATTATAAAGTACACGAGACTTACCTTTGGTCAGTTGAAGTGTGCTTGTAATTTTACGAGGCAAATCACCTCTGCTTGAGGAGAGCTTTCATATGAGATTCACTGCAGCCCACGCACCGTCAGACTTTGAAGCAACGACCACCCACATGAGAAACTGATAAATACCAGGCAAAAGTTGAGTACTACATGGAAACGTACTCATAACGAAACAATAGGGAGGGAGAGGAGGGCATATGAAAGCTCTCCTCAAGCAGAGGTGATTTGCCTCGTAAAATTACAAGCACACTTCAACTGACCAAAGGTAAGTCTCGTGTACTTTATAATTTTACTATGTCAAATCACTCTCTGCTGAGTCGAGCTTTCCTATGAGGCTTCGAAGCCATGTGGGTGGCGTGCCTTGAGAAATTTTCCAGCTAAGGAACAGTAAAGTATGATGTAAACACAAAAAATTTTTATTCCCCAACTGAACAGTGTCACTTTGCATATTGGTACATTGTTGAAATACCAATTTATTGCCTTGTCTACTGAAAGGATGTATACATGCCCCTCTACATATATTTATACCAATAAACCTTGCCATACCAGCTACCCTGCCTCCAAACACATAGTGCATCACTGATTACCATACCCTCAGTTGTAAACCACAAATATGTATGCTTATTACTCAAAATAAGGATTGAACATTTACCCCAGTACTGCCTCCTGGAAAGGGTCACCTGGCCTAATAACATGCTTGTCATAATACTTTGCAAATGTACTTTCCCTAGACCATCCTGCTTTAGCCAGGATGCAAGAAATTGGCACTGCCATGGATTTGGCCTTCGAGGCTGCAGCCGGCCTCACACTACCAGCTGTGAACTTAGTTGTGTCCACCCCTGCCCTATCAAGCATCGTTTTGATCCAACGGGCAATAGTGTCTTTAGTAACGGCTTTGTGGGGTTTGATAAAGCTAATGAGTAAGGCGTGTGTCGCCTGTGAATTGCCCTGTCTAATTTCCTCCGTCCTTGCAAGATAATGCCGTAAAGTTATGCAAACACACAGATTAGCGTCCGTCGAGTAAGCTTGAAATGTAATGGTACGAATGTTAAACCGTCGTCTGCATTGTTTAATGTTATCACTTAATTGAACCGAAATGGAGTCCTGCTCAATGTGCATGCCCCTAACAGTTAATAAGTGGAGTGTTTGAACCCGAGCAGCTTGTGTGAGGGCCATCAACATAACAAGTTTGAGTGTAAGGTCCTTAAGTGTTAGTGTATGTAGTGGGTACATAGCTCTTAGTTCTTGCAGAACTGGTTGTACATCCCAGGTCTCAGTGTACCTTGGTAGAGGCAGTCTCAAATTGAAAACTCCTTTCATAAACCTGACAACCAGGGGATGGTTCCCAGCACTGCACCCGTCTACCACAAGACCAAGTGACGAAAGAGCACTTCTTGTTGTGTTAATTGATTTGTAACCCACGTTCCTGTGGAAATTTTCAGACAAAAAATTGATTATGTCATGTACAGTGGGATTATAGGGATTGATATGCCATCTACTACAAAACAGTAACCATCTCCTGATATGTGGGTGATATTGTTTGCGTGTACCTGTTTTCCACGAGGCCATGATGATGTTTGCCCCTGCCGCAGATATTCCTTGTTCCTGCAAGTGTTCCCCGATATCGAACATGCCATCAATCGCGTGTGCCGCATGATCGGGTGCTCTTCGTCGGAGGATGGATGAACAAGGACCCCGTGTTTCTCCATGATTACTCTTGGGTGATCCACCAACATCCTGAGCAGGGTGCCCATCCATGGCTGCGACATCCACAGTGGCACTACTATCCACCCTGTCACCCCTTCCGCACGCATCTTTTGCAAACACCTAGTAATTAGTGAAAATGGAGGAAAAATATAACATAGTCCAAACCGTGCCCAGTTCATAGAGAAGGCATCAAAATAAGTTGCTTCTGGATCTGGCTTCCAAGAACAAAATAAATCTACCTGCCTATTGAGCCGAGATGCAAACAAATCAACCACTGGAGTACCAAAGATGCCACACAATTGTTGGAATAGGTGTATGTCCACTTTCCACTCATGCCTGTCATTCACCTTACGAGAGGCTAAATCAGCTAGTGTGTTGTCCTTGCCTGGGATGTGTGAACACGTGATCCAAGCCCCATTATCCACACACCACTGCCAAATATGTCCCGCAATTACATTGCACACTTGAGACCTAGTACCTCCCATCTCGTTCACATATGTCATTGCTGTGGTATTGTCACAATAAACCTTAATGTAATGCCTTTTCAACTCCCGTCTAAAAGTCTGAAGGACAAACAAAATGGCTTTCAATTCAAGCGCATTAATATGTAGTAATTTTTCCTCCAAAGACCAGCTACCCGACGTGGCTCGATTGTTGAGATGGCCCCCCCAGCCTAAACTGGAAGCGTCTGTGTATAAATCAATATCCGTGCCATCCCTAAAAATTTTCCTGTCCTGTGTATAGATGTTATCAAGCCACCAACTCAAGTCTGTTTTCATGTCAGCAGTAATAGTCATCCAATTATCAAAATTACCATACTGAAGCTGTAAAGCTGCCGTCTTTTCCGTCTCCAACTTCCTGTAGTGCAGTTTCCCTAATTCCACAGCAGGAGTGGCAGCGACCAAAAGACCTGTAACTCTGGCTACTTCCCTAATTCTATCCTTGCTTTTACCCAAGAGATTCCGACAGGCCTGAATAATTTTGTGTCTCCTCCGTTCCGGTAAGGTGATCATCATGGAATTAGTATCAATCACATTCCCCAAATACTCAATGGTCCTGGTGGGTGTCAACACCGACTTCTCTGCGTTAATACAAAAACCCAACTTCTGGAGGAGATCAATAGTGTCCTTAATGGTTGCAAGGCATCCTGACCAAGTGTTATTGCAGATGAGGGTGTCATCAATAAAGCTAGTAATGGAATGCCCTCTTTCCCTCAGTGTTGCAAAAACTGGTTTCAATAGCTTTGTGAAAATTCGTGGCCTCTCTGAAAAACCATTAGGAAGACATGTGAATTGATAAACAGTATTGTTCCACTTAAAACACAAAAACTTTTGTTGTTCATCAGCAATCTTGACAGAATAGTAAGCATGTCTAAGGTCAACCGAAGCTAAATAGTCCCCTGCATGAATCAGTCTAATAGCCTGTTCAAAGTTTTCCATTTTAAAACGTTTGTAAGGGACGTGGAAATTGAGTTCTCTTAAGTTCAGCACCATCCTATACCCACCATCCTTTTTAGGCCTTAGGAAAATTGGAGAGATAACTTGTCCCATTTCCCTCTGTGTGGCCACAATGACTTTCAGGTCCAAAAGTTTCTCAATTTCATCACTGATTATAAGGTTTTCTACTGCACTGAACTTGTATGTAGTCTCCCTTGAGAATAAATGTCCAATTTCCTCAACATTTATATCTAAATGACAATGTTGCACAATGTCTAAAATTACAGGGTCATGTGTCAGTTTTTTCCATTCTGCTGTGAATTTATGAATTCTACCAGCTTCAAAGGTGTCACTCACCTCCACTACGGCCGGGGTCTCTGTGGACCCCGGCTCCTGGCGTTTTTTGAGTCCGCGTCCTGCCGCGCTGGTAGTTGACGTTGTCCCCTCCTGGCGCCTGACCTCTGCAGGCCATAGGGTTGGAACCTCATTGCAGAGTTTCTATGCCATGTTCGCCCCCAGTAGCCACGTGACCTGCCACTGGTGGTTTTCCAAGGGTATGCCGGTTTCTTGAGGGAGAACTTGTTCTTTAACTTTTCTGTGTCCTCGATCTGCTTGGCCGATTGAGACACATCATCCCCAAACAGGAAACGCGACATGGGGACCTTATCAGCACATAAGTGGGAATATTTCTGGTTAATTTCCCTTTTCATAAGAAAACGTCTAGCCAAATTCAACCTGTGATTGGCATGACCCAACAACGCCAAGGCGCCGTTAATCATACCTACTTCCTGCACAACAGCGGGGTGGTCACTCTCCTGTGCCACTACATCCAGGGCTAGAAGTGACCTAGTTAAAATGGTACCTGCCTTGAGAATGTCACCACTTACGTCCTTAAGACGAAAATCAGCTTTCTTCGCGTCAGTCTTTAAGGCACCCAAAATCTGCGGGTTACATTCCACAGGCGCCAATGCAGGACAGTTGTTTGGTCGTCTGGTGGCTGATTCCTCCAAGATGGCCCTGTAGTCTTCCTCTTGCATACCGTTGTCAAACAATTGATTAACCATAACTGCCACCTGTTGGTCAATGTCTGCAGAAACACTGTCAGGGGGCCCCAAAGCCTTGGCTGCCTGTTGCAAAACACTGCCCCTTTGTGACACCTCTCTAATCTCCCCATCCTCGCTGCTGGAGTCATTAAAGCCTGAGAATGGAGGTGAAACTGTGTGGTGTGTTCCTGAAGTACCCGGAAGATGATCCTCAGGTAACGGAGGAGGGTGAGTATGTGTGTTAGCATGAAGTTTCGCTACCTCACCTTTCAATACCGCCAACTCATCCAACACTAAATGCCATGAAGGTTCGGGAGCTGTAGGCGCGGAAGCCGATGCCTGGTGCAGAGGAAGATTCTGTGCACTTCCATGTGGTTGAGTCGGTTTGTTGACATGGTGGGGCGGCACGTGTTCTTGATCTTGACGGCGGCGACTCCTATGCCGCCAACTGTGCTGAGGCGAAAAATCGGAAGAACTGCCGCTACAATCCCAGGAAAGAGACCTCGTCCTTGAAGAAACACTGCTGCTCCTTCTCCTAATTCCTTGGAAGGCCGCGTCAGGTGGCGGGGCAGAGCCGGACATGCCTGCCGACCAAGAACATAAGCCAAAAGGTTGCATAGCCCCATATGTATGGTTAAAATGGCTATATGGCAGGCCCAAACCCATGCCATTCCTCAATGGTAGGCCTATCCCATATCATTGGCACTATGGTAGGCCCATCCCATACCATAGATCCACCTTAGAAAGCTGTGTACCTGTAGCGATGATGTGGCACGAGCCGGTGAAGGCGGGAGCTGTGTGGTCTTGACGTCTGATCGGCGCGAAAGCTTTCCAGCGACTGACGGTGCGTGGGCTGCAGTGAATCTCATAGGAAAGCTCGACTCAGCAGAGAGTGATTTGACATAGTAAAATTGTACTTATCAAGAACAAGGAAAACACTTGTCTTAGTTTCGAGAGAAAATGTCTGGTTAGAGAGTCTGAAGCATGAGTGGAATGTCTGTTCTAGTGTTGAAGTTCAAAGAAGAGACTGAGACACTTCACCCAATTATTCAGAGAGGAGTCGCTGAAGGCTCAATAATCCATTCTGATGACTAGCCAGCTTATTCTGATTTAAACCAACTCGAACTTCGTCATTTTTCTGTAAATCGTCAGCAATGTTACATTGATTCTAACATCGGAGCTCATACTCAAGGAACTGAAAGATCCTAGCTTGATGCGAAGATTCATATATTGACAATAATGTGAGGCATCAATCAAAGAGCATTTCAATCTTACCAATACTACTTTTGTTGGCAGATGATGAGAAAAGAAGCTCCTGACCTTTATTTAGCATTTTTAGCCGATGTACTGTAGGTGCTGTTCATCGCTAGAATATGAATAAAAGAAATTTTTTTAATATTTTAATTACATTTTCTCTATGCTATATATCATTCCAAAATAAGAATTTGTACAGTGTAAATACTTTTTCCTTGTAGATAACAAGCCAAAGTATGGTGTAGATATTTTTTCCCTGTAGATAACAAGCCAAAGTAGCACTGATTGTACCATCCATTTATGGATCAATGTTTGAGGAACTGAGATGTGCTGTTAATGAAGCAGAGTATATCAGTTTCACCACTGATATTTGGACAAGCAACATGATATTCTTTTATTAGTTTAACTGGTCACTGAATCTAAATTTTGAACAAAAGACCTGTACTAAGAGTAAGACCATTCCCTGGTTCACATGTTGCAGCTCATATTACTAAAGTCCTTTGAGATACATTGCAAGAATTCAACATACCATCTTACAAAGTGCATCTTTTCACAAGAGACATTGGTGCCAACATAGTAAAGAGCGTTGAAGGAACAGGGCATCAAAATTTGTCATGCTTTCTGCACACCTTACAACTTGTGATTACATGACAGCATATTTGAACAAAAAGTGATAAAAAGACATCATTGCACAATGCAAGCAGATTGTTAGTCACTTCAGCCATTCTCCTTCAGCTTACAGCAAGCTGGCACAATTGCAGCACAAATTTGTACAGGACATTCCCACAAGGTGGAACAGCACCTACTTAATGCTGGAGCAAATGTCTGAACAAAAGACAGCTATAGCAAATTATACCCCTGACATCCCAAATCTTCCTGTCTGATGCAAACAAGTGGATCATCATCAAAAAGCTGTCAGCTTTGCTAAAGATATTTCACAAAATGACGGTTTCACTAAGTAAAAGATCAAGCACTGCATCTAACATTATCCCTTAAATTAAGTTCCTGATGCTCTTCATTGGAAAAGCTTCAACTAATGCACAGTTTTCTGGATTAGCATGCTAACTGCTCTCAAAGTGTCAGCAAACACCAGACTTTCAAAGTATGTGAGTGACAGCAGCGTGATTCATGCAACTTTTCTTGACCTATGATGCAAAGGTAATTGTTTCTTAGATACCAGTGATGGAACATCTGAAACTGCTCTAGTAAACATTCAAAAGGAGTTGGTGGAAACCTTTGAGAAGTGACAACAGGTTGTGCAGGCAGAGCAAGAGGTGTACAGAGAAGAGGAAGCTGATGCTTCTAGTTCCTATGGCAGAATGTCTGGTGGAAATGATTCTGAGATAGAAAATGTGCAGCTGCAAGGCAATTTTCAAGAGGACAATTTAAATTATCTTGATTTTGGTAAATGCTATGATGAACTTGTCTTCCTAGCAAAAGGTGAAGATGGAAACACTGCGTCACAATCATGCTCATCACAAATGTGGTCAGAATGCAAGGGGTCATTGCTGACAATTTTTGCAGCTGTTGGCAATGAAACAGAAAGGTATGTGTCCATGGGAATGCAGCCAACGTGGAGAAAATCCTTTAGATTGGTAGAAAGTAAACATATGTGGGTTTCCATATTTGAGTACCTTAGCAAATAAATACTTGTCTGTTCCACCATCCTCAGTTGAAAGTGAAAGGCTGTTTAGTATTGGGGAAATGTGTATTCCCTTAACAGGAATCACCATAATGCTGAAATTGGTGAAAGGTTTATGTTTTTAAATTACAATTTAAGAATGTCAAATTTCTGTTACTAAGAAACATGCAAAACTGCATTGGATGTTTTTTATTTTTTTGAAGGGTAAATTTTTTAAAGAAAATTGTTCACTTCTAGAGTTGTTTTGGAAATTTTGCTTTTTGAAAATGATATCAAAACTATTGAAATTACAGTATTTGCCTCTCAGAAACATCCGTTCTCCATGTATAATCAAATAAATAGTACTACTTTTCATCAATATTTTTTTCATTTGATTTTTTTTACCCATGTCTTTAAGGGACTTAAGTTTATTAATAACAAACTTGATAAAAAGAAATTCATGATTATGGACACCTTTTTTTTCAGGCCAACACTAATTACTTTTTTTTCTTCCCTTCTATAGTGTAACAACGAGTAGTGGATCTGTTTTTTTTTCATAACACTTGATAATGCCCTTTAGCTGCTGGAATTGTTGTATTAAAAAAAAAAATCAGTGCACAGGTATCAGTATTGGTATTGGTATGTGATATTGGGGTATTGGTATTGGTATCAGTATCGGTCAAAATTTTGATATCAGTACATTCCTAGTCACTACGCAGTACCAATTTACTGCATACCTAATTACCTTGACTTTGCTACACTGTGCAAGAAACTTCATCAAAGTATGTGCACACAAAACTGATGCAGCCAATAAGTTTCACAGCAAAAATTTAGACATGTAAAAATACCCTTAATTGTTATATATCCTTGAAAACCAAGCCATATCTATTTGAAGTTTCCTTGTATTTAAAAAAAAAAAATAGCCTAAACCGAGTTCTGACTTGCCTTTTGAAATGTTTAACTTACATGTCATGTTAATCTTAGAAATGTACTAATTTTTAGAATGTCAATATGTCTTGTAGAATAAAGTTCATGTAATACACTGTACATGAATTGTGGACTAGGTAACTGAGGTTAGGCACAGTTCTCACCCAGAGATGACTTATGGCTCATTATCATTTACATATGAAAGATGCTGTCTCACTCACTATACTGCCTATGTCTGTCCCCTGATCCTCACTGCCCCTGGCGTACTAAAATTGGATATTGCATCAAAGTTATATGATTTTTAAAGTCTGTTTGTGAATCTTCCCTCCTCGCTGTCAATTTAGGTTTAGTGAGCTGGCAGCAGAAATAAGCTCATCTGTAGTCAAAATGACCTTCTATCCTGAATCTTAAGTGACAGAATTATTATTATTATTATTATTATTATTATTATTATTATTATTATTATTATTATTATTATTATTATTATTATTATTATTATTTTTTTTTTTTTTTTTTTTTTTTTATTATTTTTTCTTTTTCTTTTTCTTTTTTTTTTCTTTTTCTCCTCAAAAGACATATATGTAAGATTAAAAACTTTGCTGTGTTGTAAGGTGTTGAACAATCTAGATTAGTTTTTGGGAAAGTACTGTAATAACTGTGGTCATCTGCACTTTTGCCATAAAGTTTATTGACTACATCAATTCATCAGTTGTGTGTGCTGGTAATTTGACAAAGATTTTTTTGCACAATGCAGGAAAGTCAAGATAATTAAGGACTCTTTTAAGCCCAACAGCACAGTGACTTGTGAGACATCTGGTGGAAGATTCTGTATATAAGTTCCCCATTGTGCATAATGATGATTTTTCTTTTGGTGTGTTTCTTAGATTTTACATATGCATGTTTATCTGTAGTTAGTAGTAAATGAAATACTAATTCAATTCATGGTTTCACAGATACACTGGTAAAATTGGGAAATCATCTGACAGTCATTCAGGTAAGAACAAAGAAATATAATGTTTCTTGGTTTTGCTGTTGTTGATTAGTGCAGCTTTTATAGAGGGGTTGCAGTGATCACACAGTGCTTTATTTTTGTTCATCAAATGTTCTGGAATGATAACACTATCAGCCATGTGTAGAGCAAGTGAATGTAAACAGAATGCATTTGTCTTGTGGTTTGAGCTAGTGAGACAGATGGATGCCCCTTCTTCATCTCTTGTTTTAAAGTGGTTGTGATAAAATTCTAGATGATGATATTTAGAAATGGTATATTGTTAAAATAAATCTTTTGATGGCTGTGACCCTTATTTAATAGGGGAAGAGTCCTGTTCTTGATAAACCTAACTTGGACTTTCAGTATTTATCTGCAATATACCTTGGAAATTTATTTTTAATGACCATGGAAAGGTTATTTTTAGCATGTTGTCTGTCAGGCCAATAAACTAATGATGGCATCAGATGAGAGGAGCATACATGAATAACATGATTAAAAGGGTGAGAGACTGTTGAACTACTGACATTAAATCTGTAGCTCCAGTCCTGGACATATAGATTGAGCCTGATTCTCATGAAGGTTATAATAAACTGTTGAAATCTAGTTATACATTATGTCTCCTTCTAATAATTCATGAAATAAAAAATGTACATTAAAATATGAAATGTTGGTAGCCTGGTGTAGTGCTTAACTTTCACATTACCTTCAAATGATTTTTCAGTCTGATAGTCTACCATTTTCTGCTTTTGATTTGTGATATTTATTTCTTACTAACTGACATTCAAGTTCAAAAGAATTAATATATTCCTAACTGATATCAGCCATTATAGAAGTAACTGAGGTACTTATTACATTTAGTATTCTCCACTTTACCTACTGATGTGTCTGATTGAAACTGACATGCTATTTCACTGTATCCAGTATTTATGTTAATACTATCTGAAAGTACAGTGTAACTGTACTTATGGCCACATTGAGTGCTGCAGTAACACTTCATTCTGTGATGCTGTTCACAGACTTAAGTGATGATAGGCTTAAATCATGATCCAGTATGTCTGACTCATACTGTAGTGTAACATTAACTTCATGTGAGGTATTGATATTGTTTGTGCTTCCGGTACATTCTGCAATTGTAGTTATGGGCCTATCTGTACTGACTTATTGGGTTGGCTGGGAACTGATATTATATACCCATCTTGTACTTCCATGCCTTCCTGTTTATTCATACTGCTCTTGCTGTTGTAGCCTCATACACACATGTTGCCCTTCTAACACATCTCATTTTTCTTGAAATACTGTTCTTCTAGTTTTTCAAACCAACTATTCTAAACATTCATCTCTCTCTCTCTCTCTCTCTCTCTCTCTCTCTCTCTCTCTCTCTCTCTCTCTCTCTCTCTCTCTCTCTCTCTCTCTCTCTCTCTCTCTCTCTCTCTCTCTCTCTCTCTCTCTCTCTCTCTCTCTCTCTCATATCATCTTTCTTACTATAAATATAGGGAAAGGTTGGAGAAAGAAGTAAGAGGGAAAAGACAAGAAAGGCAGATAAGGGGAACAGATAATGAATAGGTCAGTGAGGGTTGGCACACCAGCGAAGAAACAGAGACAGACAGACAGACAGACAGACAGAGATTATCTACACAGTTCTTTATTTTTTATTTTTATTATTATTATTATTTTTTAGTATTCTTATTTTTCATGTACTTGTGAGGAGAGGGAGGGAGTTCATGGTAGGAGAGAAGAAAAATGAAATAGCAAGGTGATAAATGATGGGAAGAAGAGAGAGAGAGAGAGAGAGAGAGAGAGAGAGAGAGAGAGAGAGAGAGAGAGAGAGAGAGAGAGAGAGAGAGACCAACGTATGAACATCTTCCTGCAGCACGGTGTGTCACCATGCCCAGAAATCTTTTCTTCATTTTCTGACCATAGATTTTGCCTCAGCTCACACACAGAAAATACAAGTTTATTTTCATTATCTCTATTACTGAAATATGCAGGAATAAGTAGACATGTAATATCTTCTTATATTGATAACTCTATTTTACACCTTATGTGGAAACCTTCAAGTTATAACACATTCCACTGTTTAAGGGTTAATGTAAGAGGGCTGCTTGCCAAAGGCAACAAAGGTTAGAATAAAAAATAGATAAAAAAAAATAAGTCCACTTATATGCCAGGGAATCTCATGTGGATGGCACAGAGGAGGAGGTGGATGCTGCAGACAACTCTGACACTGCACTTAGATTTAGTGGCTGGAGATAACAGTGGCTTGAAAAGTTCTTAGATTTTGGTTTGCATCAGACACTCCTGCCCTTTCTTTTTAACCATCATTTGCATAATCCTCATTGTTGGATAGAATTCATCAAGTAGCGGCCCATAACTGTTAATGTCAGATGTCGATTGCATCCAGTACAGCTGCCAGAGAAATTTCTTTAGCTATCTTTTCCTCCTTGTCTTCTTCCTCGACTGGTGTCTTGGCACCTTTTACTTTCTCCATTATTTCTTCTTGGTCAGGTGGTGATAGTGTGGCACACCAAAATTCTCTTGTATCCACTCCTCCACTTCCTCTTGCTGCATCTCTCCTTGCCCATCTTTTGCCAGCATCACCAGTCTGATAGGTTTAAAGGTGATAAGCATTCCTTTGTTATCTCGTGTCCTGCAGTGCTGCTGATAAACTCTGAGACCTGAGTAGTCCAGGGTAGGGAATATCAGATTAACACCATCTCACTGGCATTGTATTGTTGATGATTATGTAATTATTAGTATGGAGGGATGGGAGTTGAGGAGGGTGCGGAATGTGGGGGAGGGGAGAGAGAGAGAGAGAGAGAGAGAGAGAGAGAGAGAGAGAGAGAGAGAGAGAGAGAGAGAGAGAGAGAGAGAGAATTTTAGTGCAAAATAAAAATTATGTACATGACAACTGTTTTCAAGACTGAAGACAGCAGGAACCTTTGATGACCCAGCACTTTGAGGTCAGTGTTTATTTACAGTGGTATTTTGCATAAAAATTTAAGGTCATTGTTTTTGTTACAATAAGATGCAGTGTTACCCACTTAATGTGACTCTCACTCAGGTTTCTCTTGCACTCACTGTCTCTGCTTCTGTGAGGGATCAGGAGCTCTGCCAGGGTGTTATGTCAAACGTGTTGTGGTTTTTACACTCTATTGTTTCCTTAGATATGAGTATGTATAGAGACACCACATCCTGCATAGAACACTCGTGAGTTCTCTCTGTCCACTTCATCCCTTGGCACTCTCTGTGCCAGGATCAGCTTCCTATCATGGTGGCCAGCTAACCAATATATAGACTCTTCCTAATATTAGATAAGTATATAATACATGATAGTACTAAATAGAACATATTATGATACTATATACATATATAGGTATGACAGTAACTAGGATAAAATATAGATATGTATGGCAGCAATGCATTTCCCATACTGAACCATGAGAACAGTGCTGCACTCAGTGTGGTTCTCACACTGCAGGTATGAGAGGAGGAAAAAGAGATGAAAATTTATAGGGAAACCTGGCTGACCTCAGCTTGGCTCCCACACTGTACATGAGAAAAGAGGGGAAAAGAGAGAAAGAAAATATATAATATATAAGTATATAAGATTATAATAGAAAATTATAATGTGACAATTTATACCCTATCACATCGTGGTATTCTTCAAGAAGATCCAGTAACAAGTGCTTCAGCTCTGGGTAATCCACGACATTGATGAGTGAAGTTAGGACTAGGCCCTGCCCCAGCTCATTGTCAGCAGAAGACTGCACCACAGTGACACAAGCTGTAAGAATTTAAGGCCATTGGTAATGGCTTTCAGTCATACACCAACCCATCCTCCAGGTATACTCCATGTTTCACATGTAGTGAAATACAAAAGCAGGAAGTGAGTTCCAGAGTTTACCAGAGAAAGGGATGAATGATTGAGAATACTGGTTAACTCTTGCATTAGAGATGTGAACAAAATAGGGGTGAACAGCGAGGCTGCCGTAGGAGGGGAGGCATGCAGTTAACAAGATCAGAAGAGCATTTGGCATGAAAATAACAGCAGGAGATAGCAAGAGATGAAACGTAGTGGAGATAGGAGAGAGGCTGAAGACAGGCAGTTAGAGGAGAGTTGATTAAATGAAAAGCTTTTGATTCCACCCTGTCTAAAAGAAAGGTATGAATGCAACCCCCTCCCCCATACATGCAAAGCATACTCTGTACATGGACAGATAAGTCCTCTGTACAGAGTTAGCAGCTGGGGGGGTGAGAAAAACTTGTTGAAACAACTCAGAATGCTTAACTTCATAGAAGCTGTTTTAACTAGAGATGAGATGTGGAGTTTCCAGTTTGGATGTTCAGTGCAGAAGAGGGGATAATTGTCTGGAATGTGTTGAGTTGATAGATGGAGGAATTGAGAGTTTTTTGAGGAATTGAACAATACTAAGTTTGCTCTGCCACAATCACAAATTTTAGAGAGATCAGAAGTGACTTCCCTGTTTACTTCCTGAAGGGTTGGACATTTACAAAAAGACATGGAAAAGTGCAGGGTGTTATCATCAGCATAGAAGTGGATAATTGGTTTGGTTTAGATTATCATTATTGAATATTAGGAAGAGAGTGGATGACAGGACAGGACCCTGAGGAACACCACTGTTAATAGATTTTGAAGGACAGTGACTGTCTACCACAGCAGCAGTAGAATGGTTAGAAAGGAAACTTGAAATGAAGTTA
Organism: Scylla paramamosain; assembly: GCF_035594125.1. Lineage (NCBI taxonomy): Eukaryota > Metazoa > Arthropoda > Malacostraca > Decapoda > Portunidae > Scylla > Scylla paramamosain. The sequence goes on from NC_087168.1 coordinate 8,275,730, forward strand.
CAGAGAGAAGGATAGAAGCCATAGGAGGGCAGTTTGGAAATCAAAGCTTTGTGCCTGACTCTATGAAAAGCTTTTGATATGCCTAAACCAACAGCAAAATTTTCACCAAAATCCATAAAAGATAACCAAGGCTCAGTTAGGAAAGCCAGAAGATTGCCAGCAGAGTGGCCTCAATGGAACCCATACTTGTGATCAGATAGAAGGTTGTGAAGTGATAGATGTTTAAGAATCTACCTGTTGAGGATAGATCCAACACTTTAGAGAGGCAGGAAATTAAAGCAATAGGATGATAGTTTAAGGGATTAGAATTTAGGCAGAATTCCAGCAAAAAGGAAAGCTAGATGTTAAAGCAGGGTTGGAAGAGTTTCACTAAGCAAGGTGCAAGCACAGAGGCACAGTTTCACAGAACAACAGGAAGGACTCCATCTGGTTCGTAAACTTTCTAAGGGTTAAGGTCAGCAAGGGCATTAAAAACATAATTGTGAAGGATTTTAAATAGTCAGAGGGTGAAGGAGAGGGAGAAACAAGCCCAGAATCATCCATGGTAGAGTTTTTAGCAAAGGTTTCAGTGAAGAGTTTAGTTTTAAAAATAGATGAGATGGCAATGGTGCCATCAGATTGAAATAAAGGAAGGAAAGATGAAAAAGCAAAGTTTTTGGAGATGTTTTTGGCAAGGTGCCAGAAATTACAAGGGGAGTTAGATCTTGAAAGATTTTAACACTTTTAATGAGTCCTAAACTTGTTTAGGTCATGCTGATATAGGTTGGTCCAGTTGGACAAATCCTGTGTTAACTTTTGCTTTACAGGAAATGAACAGATCAGACAACTACTTTTACTTTTTTTATGTATATGTACATATATAGATCTTAATTATTAATATGATAATGGACAGGGTTGGAAGGATATGGAGAGAATAGGGATGAGAGAAAGAAGAAAGTCTTGTGCAGTGAGGCCATGGAAGGAGAGGAGGCATGCAGTTAGCAATATCAGAGGAGCAGTTAGTGTGAAAATACTTGTAGAAGATAATTACTCTCAGTGAGGTCTAAAGCACTGGATCAGGGAGGTGCTGTGAACCTGTTATTAAAGCCATCTGTGACCTCACTGAAAGTTTCCCTTTGTGTCTCACAACACAAGAGGGTAGTCACAACCTGCCTTCTAAAGGCAACTCTCTTCCTTCACACAAAACTATAAGCACCTAATTACACACACACACACACACACACACACACACACACACACACACACACACACACACACACACACACACACACACACACACACACACACACACACACACACACACACACACACACACCCTTCACTCAAAATTCAAAATTATCGTGGCGACTCCTACACCAGCCTCAAAGTTCTCATCTGGGGAGGGGACCTCAAATGTCCCCAGGTCAGGCTGCTCTTCCGGTGTCGACCACAAGTGTCTTGACACCCCAATCAACTTTTTCATAATTAACTTCTGCAACATTTGTGATCTTTTATCTAATTTTCAATCTGTGGAACACCACCTCTCCTCTACTAAACCTCATCTTTTCTTCACTGAAACACAGGTGTCTGAGGCAACTGATAGAAGCCTGTTTTCTGTTCCCTCCTACTTTGTCTCCTCATTTTCAATCCAAAGCTGGATCTGTCTTTGTGCACTGTAAGAGATGTACAACATGTTGGGCTGGCCATACCAGCACCAGGCATCCCTGTACCCAACAGTCACCTCAAGGCCTCAGTAAAGGACACACTTGTGCCAACCTGTGTATCTCTCAACCCTCTTACATGGCACAGTGATTGACAAGCCTACGCTTCCCACCATGCCTGGACGTCGCCCCTGCTTACCTACCCAGACTCCAAGGTCAAGCTGTCTGTCGCCATGGTGCAGGCTCATATGCTGCTCCAGGCACAGACCGAAGCCATCTCTGCCCTGCAATGGCACCTGCTGAGGATCAGGACTATCAGCTACTCATCACTAAAGTGACAGCAGGAGATTGGCACCCACATCAGGTCCAGGAGCCGACCTGCCTGCGCCAATTCTATGGAGTCAGGGACAGGCTGGTTGTGTCGCAAGGGCCGGTGACGTATATGTTTGAGCAAGGATCTGTCCGCTTGGTGATACCCACAGCGCTCAGACGACAGGTGGTGGGAAAGCTTCACGCAGGCCACAAAGGTCTAGACAGGATGCTAAGGAGGGCGAGGCAGGCAGTGTACTGGCTTGGTGTAGGAGGTGATTTACAACATCACAGAGACACCTGTGTCATCTGCAACACCCACTCACCTTCGCAAGCAGCTGAGCCCCTCACCCTGACTCCCCCATCCCAGTACCCCTTTCAACATACAGTGGCAGATTTATTCCAGCTCAACGGACACGTGTATTTGGTGTATGCTGACAGGTTCACGGGGTGGCTGGAGATAGCACACTTTCCAAGTGGAGCTACATCAAGCAAGCTGACATCAGTGCTTCATCAGTATTTCCATCGCTGGGGTGCACCAGAGTCAGTCTCCACAGATGGTGGGACCAACTTAACCAGTGAGATGTGAGATGTGCAACTTCTTCGGGAAGTGCGGAGTAGAGAGAAGAGTCACGTCCGCCCACTTCCCACAGTCAAATGGCCTTGCAGAAGCAGCATTTAAGTCTGTCAAGAGGCTGCTCTGCGCAAACACAGGTGCCAGAGGCAGCCTTGACACTGACAGGGCAGCAATGACATTATAGCAGTATTTGAACACACCACTGCGTGAGGTGAACAAGTCACCAGCACAACTGGCCATGGGCAGGCAGCTGCAGGATGGTGTTCCAGTTCACAAGCAGCATTACAAGGTAGATATTCACTGGCGACAAGCACTCAGGGCAAGGGAGCATGAGGCAGGATGGCAGCAGGATGCTTGGGTTGAGAGGCAAGGAACACCCAGAACCCTTACCCCACTCACACTCGGCACCTGTGTATGGCTAAAAAAACCAGGCAACGAAATTGTGGGACATGCATGGCGTGGTCACTGAAGTGTTGCCATACCACCAGTATATGATCAAGCTTGACGGTAGTGGGCACCTCACACTACGTATTCGGAGGCATCTCCGGGCAGTGAGGTGCTCCATGCAGCCCCTGGCCATGACACCCCTTCCCTCATGACTGCAGCTTTACCCCACCACACAACCAGATCCACTGAGTTGCCCACAGAGGAGTGTTAGGCAGCCAGCATGGATGGCAGACTACATCAGTAACACACCCACTCAGTAGATGTGTATATGCTTATATGTATGCTTTTGTGCAGAAGGAGTATGTTTATATAGTTTTCTGTTTCAGGCATGTGTATGTGTGTATGCATGCATGTATGCTTTTATGCAGAAGGAGTATGTGTATAAGGCTTTCTGTTTTCTTTTCCTACGTTCAGATACTACACTGTCCATGCGTGTGTGATGTACACTATATCTTGGAGGGGAGATGTAAGAGATGTGCGACATGTTGGGCCGGCCATATCAGCACCAGGCATCCCTGTACCCAACAGTCACCTCAAGGCCTCAGTAAAGGACACATGCACCAACCTGTGTATCTCAACCCTCTTACATGCACAATGACTTAACCTGCTCTCGTGCCCACACTTGAAATTTCCGAGTTCTCCATCATCTGGCTATGACTATAAAATCGCTCAAACTAAATTTATCTGTGCCGTATATCTCTCACTTAACTCCTCTGACTATAAGAAATTCTTTGACTACTTAACTTCCAAAGTGGAGCACATTCTGGCTCTGCTCCATTTCGCAGAAATCTCCATTCTTGGAGACTTCAATTTTTGCCACCAGCTTTAGCTTTCCTCTCACTTCACTGACCATCCTGGTGAACGAGCCTTTAGTTTTGCTATCCTCCACGAACTAGAGCAATTGGTGCAACACCCTACCCTACTTGTATTCCTGACCGTCTTGGAGATACACATTCTTGACATAACATATATAACATTCTTGACCTTTTCCTAACCTCTAATCCTTCTGCTCATGTTGTGAACCTGTCTTCTCTGTTGGGCTCCTCCAATTACAATCTCATATCTGTATCTTGTCCTGTTGCTCCAATCCCTCCTCAGCACCCCCCTTAAGCAGAGGTGCTTCTGGCATTTTGCCTCTGCTAGTTGGGGAGACCTAAGGAGGTATTTTGCTGATTTTCCTTGGAATGGCTACTTCTGTGTCAGAGACCTCTCTCTGTGTGCCAAGCGCATAACAAAGGTGATAGTGTTTGACATGGAGGCATACATTCCTCACTCTTTTTCTCGACTTAAACCTTACAAATCTTGCTTTAACACAGCTTGTTTGTGTGCTATACGTGATAGAGAGATGGCCCACAAAAGGTACTTGAGCCTTCCATCAGCAGAATCTCATGCACTTTATATTTCTGCCCGGAACCATGCTAAGTCTGTTCTCTAACTAGCCAAAAACTCCTCCATTAATAAAAAGTGTCAAAATTCTTCATGACTTCTGGCAACTAGCCAAAAACGTCTCCAATAATTTTGCTTCTTTCTCTCCTTTATTTCAGCCAGATGGTACCACTGCTATCAAATTTATGTCTAAAGCTGAACTCTTTGCTCAAACCTTTGCTAAAACTCTACCTTGGATGATTCAGGGCTTGTTCCTCCCTCTCCTCCACCCTCTGACTACTTCATGCTACCTATTAAAATTCTTTGCAATAATGTCTTCCATACCCTTGCTGGCCTAAACCCTTGGAAGGCTTATGGATCTGATGGAGTCCCTCCTATTGTTATCTGAAACTGCACATCTGTGCTTGCACCTTGTCTAGTGAAACTCTTTCAACTCTGTCTGTCAACATCTACCTTTCCTTCTTGCTGGAAGTTTGCCTGTTCCTAAAAAGGATGACTGTTCTAATCCCTCAAAACTACCGTCCTATTGTTTTCATTTCCTGCCTATCTAAAGTATCTATCTGATGGAGTCCCTCATATTGTTATCTGAAACTGCACATCTGTGCTTGCACCTTGCCTAGTGAAACTCTTTCAACTCTGTCTGTCAACATCTACCTTTCCTTCTTACTGGAAGTTTGCCTGTTCCTAAAAAGGATGACTGTTCTAATCCCTCAAAACTACCGTCCTATTGTTTTCATTTCCTGCCTATCTAAAGTTTTTTTAATCAATTCTTAACAGGAAGATTCTTAAACATCTATCACTTCACAACCTTTTATCTGATTGTTAGTATGGGTTCCATCAAGGCTGCTCTACTGATCTTCTGCCTTTCCTTACTGAGTCTTGGTCATCCTCTTTTAGAGGTTTCGGTGAAACTTTTGCTGTTGCCTTAGACATATCAAAAGCTTTTGATAGGTCTGGAACAGAGCTTTGATTTCCAAATTACCATCCTATGGCTTCTATCCTCTCTGTAACTTCATCTCAAATTTCCTTTCTGACCATTCTATTGCTGCTGTGGTAGACGGTCACTGTTCCTCTCCTAAATCTATTAACAGTGGTGTTCTTCAGGATTCTGTCCTGTCACCCAATCTCTTTTTAATATTCATCAATGATCTTCAAAACCAAACTTATGATACCCTCCTGCATTTTTCCACTTCATTTTGTAGATGTCCAACCCTTCAGGAAGTAAACATTTCACACAGGGAAGCCACAGAATCCCTGACTTCTAATCTCTCTAAAATTTCTGATTGGGGCAGAGCAAACTTAGTATTGTTCAGTGCCTCAAAAATTCACTTCCTCCATCTATCAACCTGACATAACTTTCTAGATAACTATCCCCTCTTCAATGACACGTAACTGTCCCCCTCTTCTGCACTGAACATCCTCAGTCTGTCCTTTACTTATAATCTAAACTGGAAACTTCGCATCTCATCTTTAGCTAAAACAGCTTCTATGAAGTTAGGTAATATGAGATGTCTCCACCAGTTTTATGCACCACTCCAGCTTCTAACCCTTTGCAGGGGCCTTATCTGTCCATGTATGGAGTATGCTTCACATATCTGGGGGATTCCACTTCTAGAAAGGTTAGAGTCAAAAGTCTGGTTTCATCAACTCCTCTCCTTTGACTGTCTTCAGCCTCTTTCTCATCACCGCAATGTTGCATCTCTTGCTATCTGCTGCTATTTTCATGCCAACTGCTCTTCTGATCTTGCTAACTGCATGTCTCCTCTTCTCCTGTGACCTCACTGCACAAGACTTTCTTCTTTCTCTCATCCCTATTCTGTCCACCTCTCAAATGCTAGAGTTAACCAGTATTCTCAGTCATTCATCCCTTTCTCTGGTAAACTCAGACTCCCATCCTGCTTCTGTATTTCCATCTTTCTATGATTCCTTCAAGAGGGAGGTTTCAAGACATTTATCCTTTAATTTTCAACTACCGCTTTGGACCCTATTCTAGGACCAGCATCTTGGTGGGCCTTTTTTTTGCCCTTGGCTGGTGTCCTTCCTAAAAAAAAATAAATAAATAAAAAAATAAAAAATGCGGCAATCAGAGAGTGGCTGAAGACCAGGGTTGGTATTAAACAAAGCCACCCAAAGAAATCCCCCCCAAAAAAATAATAAAATAACCCACTGAAAAAAAATAACTAAGTGGGTTTTGGAGTTCACTAAAAATATTTTACATATTAAAATTTATTTCTATATTGTTTTAATAAATGATATTTATATATATACATATCCATAAAAATGTAAAAGTAACCAAGCCTGACCCATTCATTTCCTGTATAATACAAGTTAACACAGGTTTCATCCAGCTGGACCAACCTGTATCAGCATGACCTAAAACAAGTGCCTGTTCTTCATAAGCTTTGATTTCCAAACTACCCTTCTACAATTTCTGTCCTCTTCTCTGTAACTTCATCCCAAGTTTCCTTTATGACCATTCTTTTGCTACTGTGGTAGATGGTCAGTTCTTCTCCTTAATCTATCAACAGTGGTGTTCCACAGGGTTCTGTCCTGTCACCTACTCTCTTCCTATTATTCACCAATGATCTTCTAAACCAAACTTCTTGTCCTATCCACTCCTACACTGATAATACCACCCTCCACTTTCCCACTTCTTTTTTGTAGATATCCAACCCATCAGGAAGTAAACAGTTCTCCCAGGGAAACCAGAGAATGCCTGACTTCTGATCTCTCTAAAATTTCTGATTGGGGCAGAGCAAACTTAGCATTATTCAATGCCTCAAAAACTCAATTGCTCCATGTATCAACTCGACACAACCTTCCAGACTACTATCCCCTCTTCTTCAATTACATTCAACTGTCCCCTGGTTCTACACTGAACATCCTTGCTCTGTTCCTTACTTATATTCTAAACTAGAAACTTCATCTCATCTTTAGCTTTTTTTTTTTTTTTATGTAGGAAGGACACTGGCCAAGGGCAACAAAAATCCAATAAAAAATATGCCCACTGAAATGCCAGTCCCATAAAAGGGTTAAAGCAGTGGTCAAAAATTGATGAATAAGTGTCTTGAAACCTCCCTCTTGAAGGAATTCAAGTCATAGGAAGGTGGAAATACAGAAGCAGGCAGGGAGTTCCAGAGTTTACCAGAGAAAGGGATGAATGATTGAGAATACTGGTTAACTCTTGCGTTAGAGAGGTGGACAGAATAGGGGTGAGAGAAAGAAGAAAGTCTTGTGCAGCGAGGCCGCGGAAGGAGGGGAGGCATGCAGTTAGCAAGATCAGAAGAGCAGTTAGCATGAAAATAGCGGTAGAAGACAGCTAGATATGCAACATTGCGGCGGTGAGAGAGAGGCTGAAGACAGTCAGTTAGAGAAGAGGAGTTGATGAGACGAAAAGCTTTTGATTCCACCCTGTCTAGAAGAGCAGTATGAGTGGAACCCCCCCAGACATGTGAAGCATACTCCATACATATCTTTCATGTTCAATAAATGGAAAAAAATAACAAAATGCCTATATATATATATGAGAGGTGGACAGAATAGGGGTGAGAGAAAGAAGAAAGTCTTGTGCAGCGAGGCCGCGGAAGAAGGGGAGGCATGCAGTTAGCAAGATCAGAAGAGCAGTTAGCATGAAAATAGTGGTAGAAGACAGCTAGAGATGCAACATTGCGGCGATGAGAGAGAGAGGCTGAAGACAGTCAGTTAGCGGAGAGGAGTTGATGAGACGAAAAGCTTTTGATTCCACCCTGTCTAGAAGAGCAGTATGAGTGGAACGCCCCCAGACATGTGAAGCATACTCCATACATGGATGGATAAGGGCCTTGTACAGAGTTAGCAGCTGGGAGGGTGAGAAAAACTGGCAGAGACGTCTCAGAACACCTAACTTCATAGAAGCTGTTTTAGCTAGAGATGAGATGTGAAGTTTCCAGTTCAGATTATAAGTAAAGGACAGACCAAGGATGTTCAGTGTAGAAGAGGAGGACAGTTGAGTGTCACTGAAGAAGAAGGGATAGTTGTCTGGAAGGTTGTGTCGAGTTGATAGATGGAGGAATTGAGTTTTTGAGGCATTGAACAATACCAAGTTTGCTCTGCCCCAATCAGAAATTTTAGAAAGATCAGAAGTCAGGCATTCTGTGGCTTCCCTTGTGTGATATGTTTACCTCCTGAAGGGTTGGACGTCTATGAAAAGATGTGGAAAAGTGCAGGGTGGTATTATCAGCGTACGAGTGGATAGGACAAGAAGTTTGGTTTAGAAGATCATTAATGAATAATAAGAAGAGAGTGGAACACCACTGTTAATAGATTTAGGAGAAGAACAGTGACCAACTACCACAGCAGCAATAGAACGGTCAGAAAGGAAACTTGAGATGAAGTTACAGAGAGAAGGATAGAAACCATAGGAGGGTAGTTTGGAAATCAAAGCTTTGTGCCAGACTCTATCAAAAGCTTTTGATATGTCCAAGGTAACAGCAAAAGTTTCACCAAAATCTCTTAAACAGGATGACCAAGACTCAGTAAGGAAAGCCAGAAGATCAACAGTAGAGCGGCCTTGATGGAACCCATACTGGCGATCAGATAGAAGGTTGTGAAGTGATAGATGTTTAAGAGTCTTCCTGTTGAGGATAGATTCAAAAACTTTAGATAGGCAGGAAATTAAAGCAATAGGACAGTAGTTTGAGGGATTAGAACGGTCACCCTTTTTTAGGAACAGGTTGAATGTAGGCAAACTTCCAGCAAGAAGGAAAGGTAAATGTTGACAGACAGAGCTGAAAGAGTTTGACTAGGCAAGGTGCAAGCACGGAGGCACAGTTTCGGAGAACAATAGGAGGGACCCCATCAGGTCCATAAGCCTTCCGAGGGTTTAGGCCAGCGAGGGCATGGAAAACATCATAGCGAAGAATTTTAATAGGTGGCATGAAGTAGTCAGAGGGTGGAGGAGAGGGAGGAACAAGCCCAGAATCGTCCAAGGTAGAGTTTTTAGCAAAGGTTTGAGCAAAGAGTTCAGCTTTAGAAATAGATGTGATAACAGTGGTGCCATCTGGTTGAAATAGAGGAGGGAAAGAAGAAGAAGCAAAGTTATTGGAGATATTTTTGGCTAGATGCCAGAAATTGCGAGGGGAGTTAGATCTTGAAAGGTTTTGACATTTTCTGTTAATGAAGGACTTTTTGGCTAGTTGGAGAACAGACTTGGCATGGTTCCAGGCAGAAATATAAAGTGCATGAGATTCTGGTGATGGAAGGCTTAAGTACCTTTTGTGGGCCACCTCTCTATCATGTATAGCACGAGAACAAGCTGTGTTAAACCAAGGTTTAGAAGGTTTAGGATGAGAAAAAGAGTGAGGAATGTATGCCTCCATGCCAGACACTATCACCTCTGTTATGCGCTCAGCACACAAAGACTGGTCTCTGACACGGAAGCAGTAGTCATTCCAAGGAAAATCAGCAAAATACCTCCTCAGGTCCCCCTAACTAGCAGAGGCAAAACGCCAGAGGCACCTTCGCTTAGGGGGATCCTGAGGAGGGATTGGAGTGATAGGACAAGATAAAGATATGAGATTGTGATCGGAGGAGCCCAACGGAGAAGAAAGGGTGACAGCATAAGCAGAAGGATTAGAGATCAGGAAAAGGTCAAGAATGTTGGGCGTATCTCCAAGACGGTCAGGAATACGAGTAGGGTATTGCACCAATTGCTCTAGGTCATGGAGGATAGCAAAGTTGTAGGCTAGTTCACCAGGATGGTCAGTGAAGGGAGAGGAAAGCCAAAGCTGGTGGTGAACATTGAAGTCTCCAAGAATGGAGATCTCTGCAAAAGGGAAGAAGGTCAGAATGTGCTCCACTTTGGAAGTTAAGTAGTCAAAGAATTTCTTATAGTCAGAGGAGTTAGGTGAGAGCACAGTTAAGTTACAGCACAGATAAATTTAGTATGAGAGTGACTCTGTAGTCGTAGCCAGATGGTGGAAAACTCGGAATATTCAAGAGCGTGGGCACGAGAGTAGGTTAAGTCATTGCGCACATAAACGCAGCATCCAGCTTTGGATCGAAAATGAGGATAGAGAAAGTAAGAGGGAACAGAAAAGGGGCTACTGTCAGTTGCCTCAGACACCTGAGTTTCAGTGAGGAAAAGAAGATGAGGTTTAGAAGAGGAGAGGTGATGTTCTACAGATTGAAAATTAGATCTTAGACCGTGAATGTTGCAGAAGTTAATGAAGAAAAAGTTGAGGGGGGTGTCAATACACTTAGGGCGTCGACAGAAAGGCAGTCCAACCTGGGGACATTTATAGTCCCCTTCCTTTTCTGAAACCAAATTGACTATTTGTTATAACTTCGTTCTCTTCCAAATATTTCACCCACTTTTCCTTGATCACTATTTCACAGATCATGCCCACAACACTAGTTAGTGACACCGGTCTATAATTTATTGGCTCAGTTCTCTTTCCTCCTTTGTGTATTGGCACTATATTTGCTCTCTTCCACTCTCTTGGTATTCTTCCCTCTATCAATGAGCTGTTAATCACATTCCAGATTGGCTCCACCACTTGTTCTCTACATTCCTTTAGTGTCCAACCTGACACTCCATCAAGCCCCATTGCTTTCCTGACATCCAACTTCTCTAATAATTTGCCAATTTCATGTTTTCGCATCAAGACTTCCCATAACCCCAAGCCTCACCTCGTTTGGTTCTGCAGAACCCGCTTTGACATTGAACACAGACCTGAAACTCTCATTCATAATTTCACTCACCTCATCTGTTGTTTGATATATCCTTCCTTTCTTTACTCTCTGCTTGTCATCTTTCCATTGATATATCTGTAAAAAAGCTTGGGCTTTTCTTCACATTTCTTGACCACATCCTTTTCAGATTGTTTCTCCTCCTTTCTTCTTATTCTAACATACTCATTCCTTGCCTCCTTATACTGCTCTCTATTATTTTCATTTCTTTGTTTCTTCAGTTTCTTCCAAGCTATATCCTTTCTCTTTTTAGCTTCTGCACATCTAGCATTATACCAAATATGTTTGCTCCTCCTTACTATATATACAGGTACTTATTTTACGCACATCCTCACTGTACTTTTTCAGGAATGTTTTGTATTTCTCTTGCACTGTCTTGCCTTCCATAAGTCCCTTCCAATCAATACTTCCAAAGAATTTTCTTAACTGTAAAAATTTGTCTTTGCATGATTTAGTCTCCCATTTTTATAATCCTCCTTACATAGTAGAACCTCCTAATCTTGTAGTACCACTTCTAACACCATATGGTCACTTTATCCCATTGGGCTTCAGTATTTAATGGTTGGACGGAGCTCTGTTTTTTTTTGTGAATACCAGGTCTAGCATAGATGGTTCCTCCTCCCCTCTGTATCTTGTAAATTTCTCCATCCATTGTATTCACCATAGCTAACTGTAGCATTTCTTCACTCCATGGTCCAACATTTCCATTAACTTCTATCTCCTCTCAGCTTACATTTTTGCAGTTAAAGTCTCCCACTAGTAGTATTTTACTATCCTTCCTTATCGTGTTGTCTAGGCACTTCAACACTTCTTTTTGCATTTCCTTGTGATCCTCCAGACTCCATGTATTAGTCTTCGGTGGCACATGTGTTAATATGATCCTCCTCTTTTCTCACCCACTGGTCCTGACTGTTATACCTATGACCTCCACCATGTCATCTCCATATTGCACTTCTTCTTCACATATATCATCTCGAACCATTATCAGTACTCCTCCTTCTTTTCCCTTTCTATCTTTCCTCCAATAATTATATCCCTCTTCCTTAAAGCTTAAATGGACTCCCTCTTTTAACTTTGTCTCAGTTAGGCACAAGACATCTGGTCTATTTTCCCTTAAGTAGTCTCTCACTTACAGTATACCTGAAAGTAACTCATCTATGTTTGTATACATTACTCTTAATGTACTACTTCTCCCACCACATGCAATTTGTCTGTCTGCTGCAGTGGTTCTTTCATTTCTTGTTCCCTTTCTCGAATATACCATTTCCTTAGTCTCATATCTAGTACCCTCCAATAAGATTTCCTCTTCTTGGTCTCTGTTCTTTCGTTTTTTCCTTGTCTTCATTTCTCAGATCCCTCTCTTTTTCCCTTTTTTCCAAGTTCATATCTCTTTTTACCCAAATATTCTTGTATTCAGAACTTTCAGCCAGCTTCCCAGTTCTTGCTAGGATCTCCTCTATTGCAACTTGGGATCTCATTCTCACTTTTAATGGTCTTTTACCTCCTTCACTATATTTTCCATTTCTTTGTGTTTCTACCACTTCTCACTCCAGTCCCTGTTCCTCATCTTGGACCATTGTAATAATTTTCCTTACCATCTCTCTCTCTCTCTCTCTCTCTCTCTCTCTCTCTCTCTCTCTCTCTCTCTCTCTCTCTCTCTCTCTCTCTCTCTCTCTCTCTCTCTCTCTCTCTCTCTCTCTCTCTCTCTCTCTCTCTCTCTCTCTGACAGAATTTACTGGGTTTTTCTTCTCTTGCAGTCCGAAAAAGACCATACATTTCTTCTTATCCACTGTGTCTCTCACCAAAACCTCCTTTTCTTTAATTACCTGAATTACTGTGTCTTTGGTCTTTTCTTTTATTTGTTTTTTAACCACCTCTATGAAGCTAATTTTTTCTTCCTCATGTTCTTTCTTCCAGGCATTTCTCAGTCCCTCCAGTGTGTTTTCATATACTACCCCTTTCACTTTTTCTGCACTATCCCCGATCTTTTGTTGCAGCCCCTGCAGAGTCACTTCATATTTATTACACTAAGTCTTGAGTATCTCATTTTCTTTCTTTAGCTCCTCCATTGCCTCTTTCATCTCACTGTTTATCTTTAGAGTACTCTCATATTCACTATACTTCTTTCTCAGTTCTTTGTTTTTCATAATAAGTTTGTCCTGCTTTTCCAGAATGCCAGAGATTAGTTCCCTCATGCACCTTATTTCTTTCTCTACACTGATTATCCTCCTCATATTTCTTTTCTCTTCTCTGAATCCTGAAAAATACCTTTCTCCACTTGCCTCCATCAATTGTCTCAAGCCCACAGGGGTTTCAATAAAATGTGCCCTCTGTCTCACCTCCTCACTTGGTTTATTTACAAACACATCACAACCAGTGGCACCATCTAGATCTTCCTTTCCTTCCATTTCTTTTAACCTCAAAATACTCCTTTATGTATTAAATTTGGAGACAGGACACTCTGTAACCCCCTCTCATCCCTTCATATACATTACTAGGCCTCCTTGTTTTGTCCAGATCCAGTAGCTTGTATCTTCAGGAGGAGAAAAGAGCTATGCTCATGCTGTCCCATCTCCATATCTTTTAATATCCAACTTAGCCTTGAATCCATGTATACTTTCTGCATTTACTATCTCCTCATCCAGACATACATCAATACTTCTATATGGGAAACTATACTTTTTGACATCTATTCTACAAGCACTCCTCTTCTCCCTCTTTCCATGTCCTCTAGTGTCCCGTGTATCCCAGACCATTAAGTCGCTCCAGTCCACCTCATCTACTCCCTCATATGCTTTATATATCTCAATCAAGTCTCCCCTTTCTCTCCTCTTTTCCAACGTTGGTAGATGTATCTTTTTTAGTCTCTCTTCATATGACAAGTCCCTGATACTTGGTACCATCTTCATAGCTGCTCTCTGAACTCTCTCCAACTTCCTTATATCCTTTTTCTTGTATGGCGACCACACTACTGCTGCATATTCTAGTCTAGGTCTTATCAGCGACACGATCATCTTCCTGACCATCTCTTCATCCATATATGCAAAGGCCTGCCTTATCCTTCTCAACAAGTTATAGGTTTCTCATGTAATTTTGCTAATGTGTCTCTCCGGGGTCAGGTTCCCAGTCACTGTAACACCGAGATCCTTTTCCTCTTCTGCTCCACTCAACCTTACACCATTCAACACATAATTTCCTTTTACTCTTCTTGTACTTTTTCCAAATTCTATTACCTTACACTTCTTTAAATTAAATTCCATTTCCCATCTATAACTCCACTCTGATATCTTGTTCAGGTCTTCTTGCAACGTTCCACAGTCCTTTGCACTCTCAACTTTCTTCAGCAACTTTGCATCATCCGCAAAAAGGCTCATGTAGCTGTTCACACTCTCCGTCATATCATATATATAGACTGCAAGCATGATTGGTGCAAGTACTGAGCCATTGTTTGTGTGTGTGTGTGTGTGTGTGTGTGAGAGAGAGAGAGAGAGAGAGAGAGAGAGAGAGAGAGAGAGAACAATCCTGAGGATTGCAAAGTTGAATGAGACTGATTGAGAATGAAAATGTATGGAAGGAATATAAATGTGAAGGAAATGGATGGAGGAAAAATTAAAAGGAGTAGGGGACAGGAAAAGAATACTTATTTCCCAATACTTCCTCTCTCCCTCTAATTCTTCACTCACCCTTCAGCCTTGCTGCTTACAGTTATTCTTTTTACTTTCTCCCCATCCTCCCATTGTCCCCTTTCACCCTTCCTCCACCTCCTTACCCAATGGACTCTCCTTCCTCAATTATGTCCCTTCCCTTCTTTTCCTTTCCTCTCCCTTCCTCATTCCTCTTGTCTCAAACTTCCTTCCCTGTTACCTTCCCTTCCCCTTATCTGTCAAAGATAAGGGACAAGGGATGAAGAGGGAGGACGCACACACACACACACACACACACACACACACACACACACACACACACACACACACACACACACACACACACACACACACACACACACACACACACACACACACACACACACACACACACAGAGAGAGAGAGAGAGAGAGAGAGAGAGAGAGAGAGAGAGAGAGAGAGAGAGAGAGAGAGAATTTTATTAGTAGTAATATTATTAGTTACAATATTTGTGCTTAGTGTACATTTACTACTGCTTGAACTCCACACCTTGAGGCCTAAGCTTACAGACCTAGGTGTCTCTACTAAGGTCACATTAGATGCATGGTAATTATCTGATACTTTTTTTTTTTTTTTTTTTTCAAGAAAAAGTCCATCTAATGTGACAGCAAATATGGTAAGGAAGCAATACATTGTTTGCAGAATGTATGATTTCTTATTCTCTCTGAAAAATTATGATGGTGAGTTACAAACAAAAGGACTTATGCCAGCCCTCTGGAGTGTATCTCGCTTGTAACTCGAACATCTTCTGTATATATATATATATATATATATATATATATATATATATATATATATATATATATATATATATATATATATATATATATATATATATATATATATATATATATATATATTTCTTCCACATCACACATAATTGGGATTATATGTGGTGTGCAATGTAGAAATATTTGAACATATGAGATTAATTCCAGTTGGTTCCTGCCACTCAAGATCCACCCACAATTTTCCCACAATTCTCATAATTTAGACCAACTCAGTACAGTACAGTACTCAGGGAATGCTAATGTGAGTCACAAAAAAAAAAACATGCATTGTTAAACCTGTTTCTGTTGTTGAAAAGGAAGGTTGTAAAAGTATATTGGCATCTTTTCGTATCAGATGGATTGCTTGCTGTATGTTGCATGCCCATCAGTACAGTTTGACTCACTGCTCTGCCTTGGTCAGGATGCCCTCCCCTTCCTTGTCCTCCTCTTCTTCACTGTTGACCATTTGTTGGATATCTTCATGGTTTTCTGTTGCAAGCCTCACTTTCCTAAACTGCTTCCTGGAGTAGGCAAGCCTTAAAACTTGAGATTATCTCCATATCTGCTGGTTGGATGAGCAGTGTTGTGTTATGGGGGCAGAAATTTGACATATACATTGGGATGTGCTGTGTAAAGGAGTGGAGAATGACTGGGGGCATTGTCTAGCAATAGAAGGATATTGAAACCAATGTTATTCTCTTTACAAAATTTTCCTGCATCAGGAACAAAATAGTTGAACCAGTCAGGTGAGAGTTGAGCTGACATCCAGGCTTTCAGGCTTGTTAGCCAGTGAACACTAAGTTTATTCATATTTTGCTGCTTGTAGGCTCTAGTTTAGGCTGTTCGGCATGATGAATAACTGTTGGTTTCATTCTGCAAAATCCAGAGGCATTTGTGGTGAATAGTATGGTATAGCTGGTTTCATTCTGCAAGATCCAGAGGCATTTATGTTGAACAGTATGGTATAACATTCCTGCTGTTGCTTCTGTCCTCTTACTTTTGTTCACTGCTTTGTAATTAAAGTTTGCTTGGGCATTGTTTTCCAATAAAAAGCTGTTTCATCCATATTGAATATTTGTTATGTGTATATACTCACACTGTATCTTGCCTTGAAGTTTTTCATCCAGCCCTTAGAAGCATTGAATCCAGGTTGGTTTTCTTCAAACTTATGAGCCAGTGTATGATAACAATGCCAGTGCTTTCATGAGAAATGGGTGTGTGTTTGTGTGTTTGTGCATGGACTGAGCTTGGGAGTGCAATGCAAAGGGCATGTGCATGATGTGGATGGAAGTTCAGATTTTAATGAGTGCATGATCTGGAAGGGATGAGTATGTATATATATATATATATATATATATATATATATATATATATATATATATATATATATATATATATATATATATATATATATATATATATATATATATATATATATATATATATATTACCAACTGGTTATTTTTAAAAGTTTAGTATTTTTATTTATTTTTTTGCCTCTTGTTTGAAAAGTTTATTGCTTTTGAAGACAAATCAAGCATCTTGTGAAAGTTTGAGTAGGCAACTATACTTCTCTGCCACTTTTTTTTTTTTTTACCTCTATCCTCTGCTCCGAATCCTGAGAATGACCTTCCATTCGTGTTATTTATATTATCAGCTGATCTCTTGGTAGGTGTAAACAATAATTTCCACCACAGTATTACTGTTTTTCCTAATGGAGACAGGGATAGTACTGCACCATCTCCATCTTCCTGTAGTACAACAAGCTTATTGTGGAGATACTCCTTGTGTGTGTGTGTGTGTGTGTGTGTGTGTGTGTGTGTGTGTGTGTGTGTGTGTGTGTGTGTGTGTGTGTGTGTGTGTGTGTGTATTTACCTAGTTGTATTTACCTAGTTGTGCTTTATGGGAAAAGGGCTATGCTCGTGCTGTCCCATCTCTATATTTTTTAATATCCAACTTAACCTTGAATCCATGTAATACTTTCTGCATTTACTATCTCCTCATCCAGACTGTTCCATACTTCTATATGGGAAACTATACCTTTTGACGTCTCTTCTACAAGCACTCCTCTTCAGCCTCTTCCCATGTCCTCTAGTGTCCCGTGTATCCCAGACCATTAAGTCGCTCCAGTCCACCTCCTCTACTCCCTCATATGCTTTATATATCGCAATCAAGTCTCCCCTTTCTCTTGTCTTTTCTAGTGTTGGTAGATGTATCCTTTCCAGTCTCTCTTCATATGACAAGTCCCTGATACTTGGTACCATCTTCGTAGCTGCTCTCTGAACTTTCTCCAACTTCCTTATATCCTTTTTCTTGTATGGCGACCATACTACTGCTGCATATTCTAGTCTAGGTCTTATCAGCAACACGATCATCTTCCTGATCATCTCTTCATCCATATATGCAAAGGCCTTCCTTATTCTTCTCAACAAGTTATAGGTTTCTCCTGTAATTTTGCTAATGTTTCTCTCCGGGGGCAGGTTCCCATTTACTGTAACACTGAGATCCTTTTCCTCTTCTGCTCCACTCAACTTTACACCATTCAACACATAATTTCCTTTTACTCTTCTTGTACTTTTTCCAGATTCTATTACCTTACACTTCTTTAAATTAAATTCCATTTCCCATCTATAACTCCACTCTGATATCTTGTTCAGGTCTTGTAACGTTCCACAGTCCTCTGCACTCTCAACTTTCTTCAGCAACTTTGCATCATCCGCAAAAAGGCTCATGTAGCTGCTCACACTCTCCATCATATCATTTATATAGACTGCAAATATGATTGATGCAAGTACTGAGCCTTGGGGTACTCCACTTATGACTTCCCTCCATGATGATTTTTTATCTTTTACCACCATTCTCATTTCTCTGTTTGTCAAGAAATTTTTCATCCATCTCAGCAGGCCACCCCCCTTAGCCCACCATTATGCTTTAACTTCCGCAACAATTTTCTGTGTGGCACTTTATCAAAGGCCTTCTTCAGGTCTAAATAAACACAATCAGCCCATCCATCTCTTTCTTGCTTTATATCCACCACTCTAGAATAAAAACTCAATAAGTTTGTAACACATGATTTCCCTCTCCTAAATCCAAATTGTTGCTTTATTATCACTTAATTTCCTTTTAGGTACTGCATCCATTTATCCTTCACCAATCTTTTACACATTTTGCACACCGCACTTGTTAGAGACAGGTCTATAGTTTAAGGGCTCCTCTTTACTACCACCTTTGTAGATTGGCACTATGTTGGCTCTCTTCCATTCAACTGAGACTGCTTTCAATTAGGGAGCTTTCAATAATATTATGTATTACCCATGTCAATTGCTGATTTCATTCTTTTAGTATCCATCCTGACACTCCATCAAGTCCAGGGGCCTTCCTTATGTCTAGTCCCTCCATCTGTTTCTGGACATCCTCTTCAGTCATTTGGATTTCCCCTAGACCCATTTCTTCACTCATCTCACTCTGCCACACAAATGTTTTCTCTTTTGTGAATACTGATTGAAAACTCATGTTCATTATCTCTGCCAATTCAACTGGATCCTCACACATTTGACCATTCACCTTCAATCTGCTTATTCCTTCTCTATGTGTGTGTGTGTGTGTGTGTGTGTGTGTGTGTGTGTGTGTTTTGTAATAAGCATGTGGAAGAGGTACCATCTCCTTACCTGGTCTTCTTACCTGGTGGGCTTTCTGTCCTCTACTACCATGGACAAAGGCAGGGAAGCTGCACTCCACTAGTGCACCAGCTCTTGTAAACAAAAATTACATTAAAAAAACATCAATACTACAAGCTGGATGGTGCATCATATCCAACAAATTAGAAATATTTTTATTGTTCTTCCCCAAGAAAATCTCAGAGCTCTTTTAAATCTACTAAGATTAGATCTAGATGGAAATAATTGATTGAAGTAGAGAATTCCATAGTATAACTTATCTGTTGCTGTAAAACCTTTGCCTACACTCTAACTGGATTCATGTATGAACAATTTTATATTGATGTTCTCTTGTACCTTCATGAAGTTGTCTGGCAAAAATGTCACTTGGCTCTATTGTACAGTTATTATAAAAAAAATTTCAAATGTTCTATAAGATCATTGCAAACTAATCTACCATAAATAGAGAAAAGATAAAGTTATTTTAATCTCTCAAAATACTCCATGTGTTCCAGACCCTCAACTCTTTTAGTCCATCATCGTTGTGCTGATTCCAGAGCATTTAGATCTCCTGTTCCATAGGCATGATGCATAATCTAATATAGGACAAACATGAGAAACAAAACAAAGTTACCATAAATGTTGGACTACGATTGACTGTAGTTATTAGTAAGTCCACCTGCCTCATTAACAGCATTTGATGGAACTTCAATGAAGTGTCTATTGTAACTGAGATCAGTGGCTGTAATTTGCTTGGGGATAGGTGTACTATCTATCTAATATGCACTATTGTTTCTCGATAAGTTTTCTCTATCCAGTAATTTCCTTTGAAATCTTAACACTACAGACTTAGAAGTATTCATGATGCTGAAATGCAACATAAACAATTAATGTCTTTCTGACAGGAAACCACATCCTATAAAGTACTCTCATATGAACTGGTTCTCACCCTTAAATAGAGCTTTAAATCATCGGCAGATATTTTATATGATGATGCTATTCCATCCACCACAAAGTTAGTATATAACAAGGAACCTAGTACAGAGCCCTGGGGCACTGAGCATTTCCCTGCAAGTACTGAACCAGTTATTTACTATGACTAACATTCTTCTTTGTGTTAAAACATCTCTAATCCATTCCAATAATTTCCTCTTTACCCTAATCATATACATTGGAACCTCAGTTACTGAACACTTCCCTTTTTGAACAAGTCAGTTTTCAAACAAAATTTTGAATAAATTATTGCTTTGGTTGCTGTACCATAATTCAGTTTTAGAACAAAGCTACTTGATTTCATATATCAAAAGACATAACAAAAGCTGTTGTTTATTACTAATTTATAGTTCCTGTAAATATTTCATTTTTATATGTTTGGAGAAGAGACACAGTGTAAGACAGTAATTCAATCTTTGAAATACAGTAAATGTGATCCTGTTGAAAAGTCTCGATGTAAACAGTTTTCAGCACTCAGAGTAATCCCAAGCCACTTGTGGTTCTCTTGACCCAATGTCATCACTACTGCACAACTGCATTTTTCCATTAGCTTTCCCCAGCAGCAAGATGTCTAAGTGTTATGATCACTTTCATTTTGGCAATAAGTGGGTTGGTCCTCTTTGTGTCCCTCTGTAAGGCTTCCTTAATTAGATCAGTGACAAAGAGAATACCTGCATGGTCTAAACAGTATCTTCTGATGATTTCTGTGTCACTAAGTTCATTCAGTACATCCTTTCTGGATAATATAATTTGAGCTGGAGATATTGTGAAGCAGCCATCTTGGCTGTGTGGAGTGTCTGTCATAAGCCATTAAGACAGATAGATTGGTGTCTGGGAATGGACAAATTCATTTTACATTTATTCCTATGGGAAAATAGTTTCAATTTTCAAACATTTCGGATTTTGACGGCATTCAGGAGCGAATTAAGTTTGAAAACCTAGGTTCCACTGTACAATTTATCAATCAATATGTCATGGCATACCAAATCAAAAGACTTAGTGTAATAAAAAAGTATCAAATCAACATTAAAACCTTCATCAACACATCTAGTTATATCATTTTAAGTTAGCGATCATTGGTCTTCTGTAGATTTTCCTGGCCTGAAACCAAATTGAGCTGAGTCTAG
The DNA here is from genome assembly GCF_035594125.1 of Scylla paramamosain. Classification (NCBI taxonomy): domain Eukaryota; kingdom Metazoa; phylum Arthropoda; class Malacostraca; order Decapoda; family Portunidae; genus Scylla; species Scylla paramamosain. Next base: position 8,297,048 of record NC_087168.1, read on the forward strand.
AAAATCATTATCAATAAATTCATAAATAGTATTAAACTGAAATTGTTCAAGTGACTCAGCACAGAATGAAGTGAGTGACAGGCCTGTACATCAAAGGATCATATCTGGAACCTTTTTTGAAAAGAGGTACCACAAAGGATTGTTTCCTTTGGAAAGCGATCATGCATCAAGTGAAGCCTGATAGATCAGTGTGAGTGGGTATGCCAGTTCCTGTGGACATGCCCTTAAGAGATGAGAATGAAGGGTCAAGATTAGGAAGAACTGATGCAATATCAGCTATTGATGTAAACAGATCTGCAATCTGGTCTCCTTGCCACATCTGATGGGGATCTGGAAATTCTGGAGAGGAAGGAGCAGATATAGAAGCAAAGTATGCATCAAATGTCTCGGCTGTGTAAAGTGTCATAAATAATTTATCTTGAAAATTTAAGCGGTTCAGTACTTGGTGCATTTATCTTCTTTTTTCTTATATGAGTGAAATATTTTGGACTTTTTTCCAATAATTCAGATATCAAAGAACTTTCATACTTAGCTTAATTTATAATAGAATAATTTTGATATTGATATTTACAACCAAGAAAAGGTTCAAGGCATTTTTTGCTGCATCAGATTGTCTACCAAATATTGTTTGGTCATGTTTATACAGTGACCGCAACCTGCTCCTATCTTTAAAGATAAGTGTGGAGTGACAATCCAAGGGATGTTAAAACTTACTGTACTGGTGAGCTAAAAAGACATACCTAACATACTTGAGACAAAAAGTACCAAAGATGGTACGTTCTTATCAAAATTGGCAGCCATGGTTTTACCAAACGAACCATATTTGATTGCTTATAAGATGCACCTTCTTTCTAAAAAAAGTCTCAAAAAATGAGCCTGTGTCTTACAAGGCCGAGGTTCAGCTTTGGGGCAGTGGCTAGTAGTGGTAAGTCTTTGGCAACGTCCCATCCCACAGTGCCTGTCAAGTGATGTTGGAGACCATAGAGCACCATCAGTGGCCCTTAAATCAAACCCCAAATATCTTTGCACATTTAAACAAAGTGATGATTGCTTCTACACCACAAAAAAAAAACTACTTTTTTGGAAGGTAACAATGTGTGACAGGTTGTACTTACCAGTAATTCACATAAAATAACACCATTCAGGAAGAAATTAAGTGACAACACTTACATTGCATGTACCAAAACAAACTTGCTGTTGGTTACACACCAAACCTGGCGACATGTGCAAGAATCACTGCATTCCTTTAGTATGATGTCATTATTCCTTAAGGTATGACATGAAGAGAACAGTCTTTTTTCAGAGATTTGAATTTGATAAAAATCTATAATTATACTAAATTTCATGATGAATGGAACAAATTTATTTTCACACTTTCTTTTATTTTATAAATGTACTGAATATTTCAAATAAAAATGTCCTTGAGAATAAGGTAAATCCATTTTCACACATCCCTATGCTTTGAAAATGTACTAAAATATTACAACTACAATTACATGTAGAATGATCCCTCTGGGATATGTTAATGCCTACCCCATATTTGTCTACATCTCACAGCAGGATTGGTCTAAGGACCAGTATTGGTAGGTCCTAGCAAATATTAAAGTTTTTAAATGTAAAATATTGTGATCTAATAAGGATCTGAATACATACGAGAGGACTTCAGATGTCAGGTGAAAACCCTTCACTTCATGTTCAGAGCTTAAACCCACTTATTTATTTATTTATCTATTTATTTATTTATTTATTTATTTATTTTATTTTATTTTATTTTATTTTATTTATTTTTATTTATTTATTTTTTTTCTTTCCCCCTCCTGAAAGTGAGGTGTGTCCTAAGAGCCCATGTATCTTAAAAGCCATCAAATATGGTACTTGAGAAAAAGTACCAAAGCTGACATGTTCTTATCAAAACTGGCAACCAGTGTTTGAATTAATGTAACCGGGAGACACTATTCCAGTTACTGGGCACGGTTGGTTTTAAAACTATTCTCAGTCAGTCCCTGTGGATTTCTGACCCTCTGACCTCATCCATTAAAAGCAGGTCTGTTAAACCGAGGATTTACTGTATTATTATTATTATTATTATTATTATTATTATTATTATTATTATTATTATTATTATTATTATATAATAATAATATTATTGCTATTATTATTATTATTTTTAGATCAGTTTGTGTTAGATGATTTGGGCTTATAGAGAATGGAGGACAATAAAGTAATAAAAGAATACTGTAATCAGATATGCATAGTGAAAGGTTAAGAGGAAAGTCATGCCTGGAGTGGATGAACTCTGAATTCAGAGAGTACTGAATGACAGAGGAATGACTGCAACAAGCAAGAGCAGTTGTGCATGATAAAGGTGAACAGAGAGCAACAGTGGTGAGTACATGAAAATGATGCAGTATCATTGACCACAGTGAATAGGTGTGGGTGCACATGATAGGGCCCATTGGCATATGGACCCAGTTAGGATGTAGGGCACTCCATAGGAAAGTACCCTGCATCTACTGTGGTCTCAGGATTGGAGTAGGTGTGGAATAGAGAACAATCTTATTATGAAGAGGCAGGGGTTAACAGTGTTTGCTGTTGGGCCTTGCTGTGGATGTGTGTGGCCAGCTATGCTATCCCTGTGCTCCTGAAATGTACAGTGAGCCACAACTGTCCCTTTCCACTGAGGGCCAACAAAGCTAAGAGCATAAATGATGTGTGTGAGTGAGTGGTGCTTTGATTGGGGCACTCCATGTGAGATTACTGGCCTGGTATATACTGTATTTCCTGCCATATAAGATGCACATAATTTGGCAGGGGATATTTAGAAAAAATAAAATAAACCCCACTTTTCCCTGAACTTCATAGCCTCAATCAAGCTTTGCTCCAAGTTGCAGCTCAAACCAACACAGAAGAGCAGAAAATATCATATTTATGACAATGATAGCACCTTTTATTGCTTTCTGCCTTTCTCTGTATTCAAGATGTTCCACTATTGGCTGAAGAGTTACAGTGCTCCTACCCTGAGCAGCTGTTAACTTGAAATGGCAAACAAAGCACTCCCTGTGTATATTAAGGTTGTGCACACAGCTGTTTTTCGTGGTAAGTGCATGAAGCATAACCAGCTAAGGCCACTTTCTTCATACAAATTATTGCTATGACTTCAGCATAAAGCTATTCATTACTTAATAAATTTACCACAAATTTTATTCATACAAGGTAAGGCCATCGAGTGATGTGCTTCAGAGTTACAGCAATCAGCTTTTATGTTGCAGCATTAATTTGGTTCATAATCATTATCTAGTAATTTTAAGTACTATTTCTATTTGTAATCAATATCTAATAATATATAAACATATATTTCATTCTGGCTGGGGTCAAACATTGGTATTTAGGTGTTACTCTAGTACCGGTAACCATAACCCATAAGCTTACCCAAACCTAACCATTGGGAAAAAAGTGTGTCTTATATGGCAGAAAATATGCTACATAGATCAATTATTATTATTTGTAGTGGTCAGCATGCTCAGCTCATACTAAGAAGGCTTGAGTTTAAGTCCTGGGTGCTGTGAGACAAATATGTAACCTGTGTTCATATAGCAGCAAGTAGGTACAGGATGTGAGCTGTGGGCTTGTGACCTCACTGCCAGAGTGTGTGGCGTATACCGTGGCACTCATTTCTCTGTATAGTGTCTTATGAGCATGGGGCACCCATTGTGGTATTGCCAGCCTGGTATACAGATAGAGATGATGATTATTATTATTATTATTATTATTATTATTATTATTAATATTTATTATTATTATTATTATTATTATTATTATTAATAATATCATCATTACTACTATCTCTGTATGTATCTATATACTAGGCCGGCCATCCCCGTCAGCCCCTGGTGGAAAGGGGTAATCTTGTGGACCCCAGATACTTTGGCGTAATGCTACTGGCCACATATTTCCATAGCAGGGCCTGACAACATACACTGATTCACCCCTGTCCCTTCATAATGAGATTGTTCCCTACCTTGTACTTATTCCAATCTTGAGACTACATAGAAACTACATTCCTGCCAACAATCTGCCTTCAACTTCATATATTTTTAGAACATCTCATAGCCCTTTCCCATCAGTTACATCATAGATCTTTTCTAGGTGTATGAATGTCATTATTACTACTATCAGTTAACAGTCTTTTCTAAAAAATTTATTATGATTTCCTTGGCAACACAGATGCTTACTCAAACTGGATAATAGTCTGGGTGATTGAAAAGACCAAAAATTAAAAATTATTGTCATGTATTAAGAAAGTAACTAATTGTTATTTCATTATGATAATAATAATAATAATAATAATAATAATTATTATTATTATTATTATTATTATTATTATTATTATTATTATTATTATTATTATTATTACTGTTAGTATTTTTTTTTATGATTAACCTATTCTTAAGAATAAACATTCTGACCAATTTTCATTTTTTCATGTCTCAAGTTTTTTGGTCTTAACACTCGTGTACTCTTTCCCCATGGTTTTGCTTGGTCTTACCAAACTCTTCTTTTCATGTACTCACATTTATCACTCTTTCCTGCAAATGTGAAGGCTCTACCTCTTCTTCCACCACTAATGTGTACAATAGGAGCAGAACCATCACTATCACTACCTTTTAAAACAGGAAAAAGCACTGTTATTGTTGATTAAATAGTGGAGAACCAAGATATGCATTTGCAGCTGGCAGGCACATACTAGAGAAATCTTCAATATTTACATCAAGGCAAGCTATATGGTGTGAGAGATAGGTACCCATTAGCCCTGAGGTCCTGTGCTTGTGCTAATTGGCTTGTTTGATCCACTGCTTGTAGTCAACGCACTCTTATTGGTGCATCCTGCTCCTCCATCTGCATTGTGGTTGGTTGAGACATGCCATATAAAGGACAGGTTTTTATTTCCTCCCATTACTGAAAATACAGCATGTCACGTGTGGACCTGAGGGACCAGCTGTATGTGGATTCTACAGCAATTTCCATCACATTAGAGTAGCCCAAGGATACCTTTACAACCTGAATTCTGGTTGGTGGGGAAGAAAGTACCATCTAAATTTCAGCTGAGATGGTGTGTACGACCACCTCTGAATCATTGCCTCATATTAAATGACGACAGTCCTGAGGAGGATTAGTATCAAAAGAGAATGTCTTGAAACAGATGCAATTTTTAGGTAGAATGTAAAGAGAAGAGAAAAAATAAAGAACTTAAGTTTAATGGGAAGAATCCCAAGTAAGAGTTAAGGGCATTCTGTTCGCTTTCTCCTAAAACACTTTCTTATTCATAAAAATTTACATCTCATCCCTACCTGCTGACCTGTCTTCCATCCACTGAAGCTTAGTATGTCAAAACAACATAAAGGGGAAAAGACATCCTGAATAAATAAATAAGTTAGATGATGTCTCAAAACAGCAGAAAATACAAGAGATTAAATGAAAACAACTGCTGTTGTCTCCTGTCTTCTTACCTCATCTTGCAGGACCTTCTTCATCAATACAATTAGGATAGAGAGCAAGAAAAGGACAGCAGGAATAAAAGTATCATTAGCAGGGAAAGGAATCTGTACTTGGATTATTTGAAGGGAGGAGAAGGTATACTTAGTAGGATTTTTTTTTTTTTTTTTTTTTTTTTTTTTTTTAAGATCATGGCCAACATTCTTTTCACACTCAGCCTTTTATGTGGTAAAGTAATAGCACTACTATTTCAGAAACTCATAATATGAAGACAGCATCTCCTATCAAAATGACTTTGGCACAGAGGAAACAGCAGCAAGAAGCAAAACAGTTACATTCCACAGCATTCACAATTGCTGGCCAACCCAGTTCAGCTCAGGTGAGAGATAGTACTGTAATTGACTACAAAAAGAATATACAATCTGAACCATTCCATGATAATATAAGTGCTAAAAATACAGATAACAATGAAAATTATTGTAAAAGTACAAGAAAAAAACAAAATTCAGACTGTAAACTCAATGAATGGAACTCCTCAGAAAAAAAAGTAAGAAAGATTAAAGGTATCATGAATAGTACCAGCAAAGAGATAACCTCCAAGATGGAACGTAGTAACTTAGGTGGCCGTAGTGAAGACCAAAAGAAAAGTGATGAATTTCATGAAACTCATAGTTCTGATAATACTAGCAACAGGGCACAGAAAGATGATGAATATTATATCACTAAAATGTCTTGTAGAAATGGTGTGGAAAATACCCCAGGCAATAAAAAAACATTTGAAAGTGAAAATATCTGTGGTAACAACTCTGCTACTTTTCAGAAACATTTCACCATTAAAGAAACGAAAGGAACTAAAGGAACTGGTTCAGAGAAAAGTGAAGAAATCAGTGACAGTGGAAAAGAAATGCATGAAAGTGACCAAAACTTAGATAGTAAAAACAGTCACATAATGTCACACACACAATATGATGAAAATGAAGAACAGTTTGATTCTTTTAATTCTGAGTATGTAGGGAGAAACAAAGAGCAAGATGATACTCATGAAGGAAAAACAGACAATATGAGCAATGATGAGGATACAGGTGATGACCAAAACTATACAGATCACAAAGAACATAATCAGAATCCCTATGATACTGCATATGTGGATGAAAAACATGACAATGAAAGTAGTAGTTATGAGGAGTATCATATAGGAACTGATGTCAGTCATGCACATAGTGACAATGAAAGTAGTCCTGAACGATATGACAATGAAAGAAGTCATGAACAACTTCACACTGAAGACAGCTGTAAAACACATGCATGGAATAACAACAAAGGTACAGGAAATACTGAAGAACAGAATCATGGTGATTATGATCAGGATGACAATGAAGATAAATGTGAAGAATTAGATAATACAGGGTATGATTATGAACAGGATAATGACTATGAAATCCTGGATAATGAAAAAAAATGTAACTCACAAAAAAACTATGATGATAAAGGGGATGATGAACAATATAATGAGGAGACCTATGAGGAACGAGACAAAGGAGATGATTGTGAGTCACAAAAAACATATAATAATGGCAGTAATTATGGACAGCATAATGGAGAGACTTACGAAAGACACAACAGTAGAGGTGATTGTGAAGTTCAGAATTATGAAAGTAATGATGATGTTGAATATGAAAATGAGGATGATTATGATGAACAGGATAACATTGAGTATGAAGATAATAAAGGAAATATTGAAAAACAAAAATACTTTGAAGAACAAGATAACACTGTGTGTGAAGACAGTGAATGCAGTAGTGAAGAACAGAATGATTATGAAGAACTGGATAATTGTGGTTCTGAAGAAGGTGAAAGTGACTGTGAAGAATATTATGAAAATGAAATATAATGATGATAAGGGATATGGTTTTGAAGAGCAAGATAAATAGTAACAAAGAATAAAGATAAGCAAGATACTTCTTTTCAAAAGCATGATCAGATATGAAGGAGAAAGCATTCAAGTACATTTGAAGCACATAATTACTGTATATTACAGATATTGATATTAAAGACTTGCATAAAATTCCCTATAAAACTTAAAATGAGTTGGCCTAAACATTTACGTCATTCAGTAATAATGGAAATAAGGAAATCATTATAAACCTTGTAAAAATTAAATCCTAAGAAAACTTTTAGATTTATGTGGTTAGTGATAAATATGGAATGAAGGAAGATCATTTTGTATTTTTCAAGAATGAAGACAGTGCAAGAAAAGATCAGTGCCACCATTTGATGAATACAAGTACATGTAATGAATAATAAGGAAAGCTTACAGTTACAAAATTAAGTGAAAAATACAAAGTAAGAGAGATTTGGCAAAGATATTCAGATAATGAACATTAAATTAGATATGACCACTAACTATGCACAAATGTTTCTTATTTTTTTATTCATTTATTTTTCCTCTCTCTCTCTCTCTCTCTCTCTCTCTCTCTCTCTCTCTCTCTCTCTCTCTCTCTCTCTCTCTCTCTCTCTCTCTCTCTCTCTCTCTCTCTCTCTCTCTCTCTTTAGATGAAGTCATGCTATTTTATTGAATCTAGCTTTGATTGTCAAAATGTTATCTGTAATGAAGATGATTAGGAAAATTAGTTGTGGTTCATTCATTATGTTAAAAACAAAATGAGGTCCTTATACTACATGTAGCTTAAATACCATTTTTAGTAATATTTGCTTTCAGTTAGTGGATCTTTCATTTACTCTATTTTTAACGGATGTGAATTAAATTAGTTGTGTTTCCTTTTTCTTCCGTGTATATATGTAGTTGCTATATACCTTGTTTTACCCATTTTTCTATATTGTCATGGGATGCATGAAGTTATATGCTTCAGCATTTTCTAGTTCATGGATTTCTTAAGGTTGATATTTTGTTGAAGACTTGTTATTCTGCACTTTACAGCAAGTAGAAGTCTATTTTTTATGAAGGTACAGATTTTTTTTTCTTTTTTCCTCCATTACTATGCTTTCCCTTTTCTTGTATTATATATGTATGCACCTCAATGATTGGGAGATTTATTGTATAATTTACTCATTAAAAATTGCAGAGCTTCAGATTAATGTTTCATGGTGTACAGTCGGCAAATCCCAATCTCAGAGAGCACATTTTACTCAAGACCTCCCAGCAAGCAGAAAAAGTGGGCTGTGACAAATTAAATTTTTGGCATCTCAAATGCATCTCTCCTCCTCACTCACACCCATAGCAACAATGACTAATATTCCGTAGGTCACTAGTGTCAGTGTTAATTTTTTTGGTGACGCATGATCAGCTCTGTTCTTGGGATGAAACGCATTATATTATTTATGTTCATGCTGTGGTGTTGGTAATGATGAGTGTAAGGCAGCAAGTCACAGTGATATCACTCAATCATAGATCTTTGCATGTTATTCTTAAATGGTGTCGAAATAGTAAAATATCTGGATTTAAAACACGAAACTTGCAGAACCTCATACCAAAATTCATCAAGGGAGACAGTGAGGAATTGTCTTTTTACAAACATGGTGGTGGCATTCCTTTATTGTTATCCAACAGCTTCTAGCTTCTTTGCAAAGGCAGTTGAACTCTATTCCAACTCTTATGGTGAGTCAGGTGAAGGGAAACACCAGAGATGCCAGCACTGTGCCTCCAACTCTTATAGCAAAGCAGCTAAAGGGAAGCAGCGGAGATATCACCACTGTGCTTGTGTAAAGACAGTTCCTCACTGCCTCACTTGATGAATTTTTGTATGAGGTTCTCAAAGTTTCACGTATTCTAATTAACATGTTTTGCTACATCATCACCATTCAAGCCCAACATGAAGATCTATGATTGAGTGATATCACCGTGACTTGTTTTTTCTCGCACTCATCACAACAAGCACCATTAAGTGAAAAGAACAAAATGCATTCTAACCCAAGATAAAAACCTGATTATGCATCACCAAAGACACAATGAATATTGACACTGGTAACTAATACTGATCATTGTTGCCATGGGTGTAAGTGAGGAGGAGAGATGCACATGAGATGCCAATAAGTTAATTTGTTCCAGCCCATTTTTCATGCTTGCTGGGGGGCCTTAAGTAAAACGTACTCCCCAAGCAGGCTTTGCAGCCCAAATGCAAGGTCATCATTTGCTGACTCTAAATCTTCCATATTGTTACAGTGCTGATGAAAAATGTCAAACCTTTCCCAGGTGAACATTTTATAGTTTCTGAAATAGTCTTATATGATATTGTGAATACATATATACCTTCAGCTGTAATGTGCATACATGTTATTATATTCAAATTTTTATCATGATGAATGTTCTCAAGCTAAAGCAGTGATCAGGTGTATCATCAAGAATTCAGTGAAAAAGCCCCATGAGTGAGGAGTACAAGTTGAAAAGTTTGTATGTACAGTCATGGTTATAAGTAAAGTAATCTGCTTTCACTCCCACTGAGTTTTGTGTTAGTCCCACAATCTTTATCCTAATTTTTTTGATTTGCTGAAAATCTTTATGTTTAATTGATTCTTAGATCAAGAGAACATAATACTGAAAGAAAACACAAAACAGTGAAAATCATATTTTACTCAACTATTGTCCATTATAACTTGTTATGCAGACTAACTCACTTATCTGCACTATGCATCATATTTTTAAAGTCCTGTCCATACTAAAAGAGTATATAAGTCTAGAGTGGTTTATCAGTTCAGATCATCACAATTCTGAAGGCTCAAGAAAAAAATTATTCTACAATAATTAGTTTATTACTAAATCATCTTTGTCTTACCAAAAAGATGCATCAGTTCCAATTTGATATCTGAAAAACAGGAAAATTTAACAGAAAAACTGTTTCCAATGACCTACTGGAAAAATGCACTAAATTCATTAGCTTTCATGTTTTTTTTTTTTTTTTTTATTAAATACCACTTAGAGTACAAAACCTGTTTTTTTTTATGATTTTCATACACAACATAAATATTTTCATTCATACCTTTCATACAAATTTATACCTGTAAGGAACAACTGTTTCAGCCATGGTGTGTACACACACCATGGTCATACTTATGAAGCTGTCATGCTTTTTCTGTGATCCTTCCATCGTGAGAGCTTCCTTTAGAATGAGTATTTAGACATGGTGCTTGATTCAAAGCAGTGTAAAATTTGATTAGCCGACATGATAGGAGAGGCACAATAGTAGTGAAAAAATTCAAATGCATATTCTCTCTTATTTCTTTCCTTCTGATACAAGTATACATACTTCCTCCTATCCACTTCCCCTCCCATATATGTATGGAGATAATGTTGGTAGTGAAAATAGACCCATAGGTAAGAGCGATATGGAAGAGGCTCTCATGTGGACGTGCATGAGCATGGATGCACACACACACACACACTATATGCTTTGAGCTCTTTCCACAGGGGAAGGGGTGGCTGGGTGACCAGAAGACGACATGCACAGACACAATAATTCCTTCCTTCAAGTTTCAGGTTTATGTAAAGATCCAAGATTTTTTACTCTCTAGTTTGCCTTTACAACATTCATTTTCTCTTCCACCTCTGTTTTTTAATATGTGAAATGGGTTTCCTACACAGCAGGTCAGATATCTCCTACATCTCAGAAAAATTCAGTGGCAGGCCTCTCTGCTACTCTTGATGAAAGGAGAAAATGACCAGTTATCATTAGAACATATTTGAAAGGAAGGGTGCCATGAAAATTCAAAATATACTCTGGGAAAGTTCATGATTATATAAACAATCACTGCACCAGATGATCAGAGAGGCTTGATTATATACCTAAGTGATCTCAGCAGTTTTAGGGTTAACTCGAACCAGTATGGCACCAGGTGCAAAACCAGTGTAATATTTTAATTTACTAGTTTAGTACTAAAGTTACATACAGGTTAAGTGCACAAGTACAGTGCTATATATTTTGTTTGGTGTGAAATTATTAATCATACCACACTGTACCTCAAGCTCCTGAGCTACAAGCCACTCATCTATAGGATGGAAAAAAAAATAAAAAACCGGAGGGATTTAAAATACTATTACTTTGAACATAACTAAACCAAGCAATAACCTGTCCAGTGCTGGAAGACACACTAATACATGAAATGCTCTGCTGCACAATAAATGCACAACCAATGCCAGAAAATTAAACCTATTGAAAGTAGCTGCATCTGATGAATCACTCCATAACATGCCACAAAATATTGTAAATAATAAACCTTTATATTTATTTCAAACTATTCATACAATATTAATTCATATCATTAATGTAAATATACCAACACAGTACAGAGTAAATCTTCATCTTTATGAAAATACTGGAAATGCCTAATACATTGTTGCTAGTAAGAATTACTACTATGAAGTACCTATATTTCATGTAGTGATGAATATACAGCCAGATCACTGCTAATGCATGAATGAGGTACAGTTTCTACATAGTTATTATTTAATGTCTTCTGGATGGATCACAAATTCATAATCTGAATCCTGACTTTACACTTTCATAGATTTGCTAGCAAGTTTAAGACTGTTTTGAGAATGAGAGCCTAGTAAATATTAGTAGCATTACTATTATTTTTTTATATAAACCATTATCATTATGAGCAACTATTATGACCATAACTATTTTTCACTGCTGTACTGTTTTAAGTATATTTTTTTATAAAAATGCACTTTACATAAAAAAATATAGTTCACATGTTACTCTGATAATCTGGAATGCTGTCAGGTATACACTTTACACAGATTAATCAAAGCTGTAAAAACTGGACAGGTTATCATGACTGAATACCACAATGTTTGCATTGACATGGTAATCTAGAGGCTCCACAGCCCTCTACATGTAATACTGAGAAGAGTCCAACAATGTGGCCTCAACAGTCTTGGTCAGCAGCCACCCAAACTACCCTGAAATCTAATTTATTTCCATCAGAGGAAAGGAGAGGAAACTTTTTGCTTCACCAAAATCATGCAAGTATACTCTGCATAAACACCAAAGTAAATGAATGAATAACACAAAATCAGTAGAAAAGGTTACAACAAATGATTTCAATCAAGGAAAAATTTGGTGATTAAACTTCAAAGCATCTCTTTGCAGTCTTGAAATCTAATTATTAAAAGAGAAATAGTTTTTACCTTTGCACTGAAATTTTCTGATTATTTTAAATTGGGATCTGTGCAGGTCTCAGAAGCTTTGGAGTCCTTGTTGCAGTCACTCAAACTAAGTTGTGAGGTCCGATATAGGGTATAGATCACTGCTGGCAGTCCACCAATGTTCACAGTACGTGATGCTCCACTTTTCCACAAAGTATGCACCCTTTTGATATTCTATAAAATTAATGTTAATATTTAACTGAAACAATATGAGTGAGCCTATAGCAAAGATGAGAGAAAAAATACTTTTAAAGCTACAATATTTTGAAGATTTTGAATGAGTTTATACTTGATATTAATCTTTAAAATAAACTGGATTAGTATGCCAAGTGTATATTGTATAAAGGAAATAAAATATTAGTACATTACCATGGAAGCTTCACTCACCTTTATCATGCTTCCTTTATCATATGTGAGGAGAACAGCCCGACCTGTCTTCATTTTGGTGACCCGGGCCAACTCTACCAGGGAACGATAATAAAGAACACGATTGTCAGCTTTATTTCCACTTCGTTTCCCAAATGGCAGATCTGACACAACCACATCTACACACTGACTTCTTAGTGGCAACTTTGTGGCATCCCACTGGGCAACATCAACCACCATAGATTTTCCCTTTTTCAGCAAATTGTTTATATTGTCTCTGCTGCGTTTCACTGCTTGACCATAGTTGTCTCCACCAAGATGGAAAGCTTGACTGTGTGTAAGAGAGCCCTGGCAAAAAAAAAAAGTTCAAATCCTCAATTTAATTTACATTCTTGAAAAAAAATTGTCAAATAATGCAGAAGAATAAAAACCCTATGAAGATCAACTTCTAGATATAATTTGGGAAGTAGGTGCAACATAAAGTTAAAGACTGAATATACTGCATGGGTCTCTATTTCATTGTATGATCATATGTATCCATATATTAATTCATTCTCAGCTGGTAAAACCACTATTAAACAAAGAGTATTTCCAATGGAGCAAAGAAACTGATACACAGATTGGACATAGCTATTCAGTTTGTTTGTTAACACAAGTACAGTAGAGTATGTGACAATGAACATGATTCATTACAATGTAGTGTTTGCTATGGCAAACATCCATTATGGCAACTGAAGAACCTATGGGAAAAAATAATTGGTTCCAGGAGACCAGAGAATAATATAAAAAATTTAATAATTTTTCTAAAAAGTATATAAAAATTAGCAGATTTGCACCATTACATTTGAGATAACAAATATAAACAGTACCCTCCCAAGTTTCACACCTTGTCCTACAGTCTTACCATCTTGAGTTTTGTGCGTTATCACCCTGAGTTTTGCGTTGCTTTGACAAGTATTGGTCACATTTACCTATTGTCAGTATCATGTGTATACAGTAAAATCCCTCTCATCCGGCATTCGAGTATCCGGCAGCTTCAAGTATCCGGCACATTTTTCCCCAAGCCTTAAAATCAATAAAAAATCAATGTGTACTCATAAAATCTATTAAAATTCCCGCGTGAGGCATACTTTGTCCCCTCACCATCAGAGCACACTGCTTCGCGCCACCCGCGGCCCACTGCAATGTGTTTACTCAATGACTCAGTCCCACGTGTGCACTGTTTATCGCCTGATGCCTTCATCATGCCTAAAGTTGTAGAAAAGAGGAAGCGTGTTGTGCTTACACTTAAGCAGCTGATCAGATCAGCTGCTGATTAAGATTAGCTGATCTTTGTTATGGTAAGATGCATGAGTGTAGGGTGGTGATTGTGGACATAATTTCACTTCTATTCAAGTATCCGGCAATATTCAAGTATCCAGCATGTCGGTGGTCCCGTTGATGCCAGATAAGAGGGATTTTACTGTACATATAGTAAATCCTACCTAAGTCAAAGCTCTCTCTCTCTCTGTGAAAGCAAGAACAATTCTAAGAATCACTAAATAGAATGAGACTGATTGAGAATGAAACTGGAATTAGATATACAAGAGTAAGAAAAGGAGAAACGATGAAGCAAAAACAACATAAAATGAATTAGGGAGAGAGAGAGAGAGAGAGAGAGAGAGAGAGAGAGAGAGAGAGAGAGAGAGAGAGAGAGAGAGAGAGAGAGAGAGAGAGAGAGAGAGAGAGAGAGAGAGAGAGAGAGAAAGTGAGTTTCACTCCCTTGTCCCTTATCTCTCACAGATAAAGAGGGAGGGAAGGTGACAGGAAGGGAGATTTAAGACAAGACAAAATAAGAGAGAGGAAAGGAAAAAAAGGGAGGAAAGGACAGGTGGCAGATAGGTGAGCAGCTGTTGAGTTAGTCTTGTGAGTTTTAGTTTGTTATTACGATTAAATCTTTATTAAAATTTCAGTGCTCGCAATACTGGCAAGTTCGTTATGCTGGTTTTGGTTTGTTATTCCGATTAGATTTTCATTAAGATACCAGTGCTCACATGAGTAGCAAGTTCATTATGCCAGTTTTGGTTCGTTATTCTGATTGAATATTGATTAAAATTTCAGTGTGTTATTGTAGTTGTACGTTGTAATGACCATGCATTGTTGTGTACCCTACAATAACAGTGGCTTATTTTATGCAAAGTATACATATATTTACTGGTCCACTGAAAGTGTATGACTACAGTTATCAACATTAAAAGGAATGTACCATTTATAAACCATCAAGTCATTTTTGTTAGTACATTTTCCTGAATTGCCCACAAGTCCATTGTGATAAACCTCTTTCTTCCACATTTATGTCCTCTGTTAACTGTAAGGTGATGGATCTGTCTAATTGCAAAGCCAGCAGTGTACAGTAGGACTGCATACTGGACACATCTTGATTTGGCTTGGTTTAGTGACTGACACTTGCCAAGACTGGCAGTGATGAATGGCAATACAAGACTAGGATGCAATAACACTGGCAATGATACAAATATTATAAGACAATATACCGTATTTGATGGCTTATAAGACGCACCTTAATAAAAAAAAAAAAAAAAAAGGTCTTGGAAAATGAGCCTGTGTCTTATAAGGCCAAGGATCAGCTTTGGGGGCAGTGGTTAATGGTAAATCTATGGTAACATCCTGTCCTGGAGTGCCTGTCAAGTGATGCTGGAGACCATGGAGTGCCATCAGTGGCCCTTATATTGAAACCTCAAATATCTTTGCAATGTAAACAAAGTGATGATTGCTTTTACTCCACAAAAACAACTCTTTTTTTTTTTTGCAAGGTAATAATGTATAACAAGTCATGCTTACCGTGCTTTACCACATAAAATAACACCAATCAGGAAGAAATCAAGTGACGATGCTTAACATTGCATGTACCAAAACAAACTTGCTGTCGTTTACACACCAAACCTGGTGACATGCACAAGATTCATTGCGTTCCTTAGTATAATGCCAGTATTCCTTGAGGTATGACATGAATAGAACAAATTTATATTTATAGATTTGAATTTGAATAAAAAAACTGCAATCATACTAAATTTCATGATGAACGAACAAATTTATTTTCACACTTTCTTTTGTTTTAGAAATGTACTGGATATTTCAAATAAAAATTCATATCTAGAGAATAAGGTAAATCTATTTTCACATGTCCTTATGTAATAAAATATTAAAACTAGAATTATATGTAGAATGATCATAAAAACATATGATATATAAGCTTTATTACCCCTCTAGGCTCTGACAATGTCACTCCCTATGTCATATTTGTTTATATCTCACAGCAAGATTGGTCTAAGGACCAGTGTTGGTAAGTCCTAGCAAATATTAAAGTTTTTAAATGTAAAATATTGTGATCTAATAAAGATCTGAATAAATATGAGACGACTTCAAATGTCAGGTGAAAACCATAATTTCTTATTCAGAGCTTAAACCCACTTATTTATTTATTTATTTATTTATTTATTTATTTGATTTATTTATCAATTTTCTTTTTCAATGCCTGCCCAAACTGAGGTGTGTCTTGTAAGCCATCAAATATGGTACATACTTGTAAGATATGAAACTCAAAATGTCCATTGTACTTTGATGCTAACTTAGGTATAAAACAAATCCAGTCTTCCATTTTACCTCCATTGGAATGGTTGCTCCTCCACACATGGGATCTAGTACCACTTCCCCAAGTTGAGGAGTTGCTAACCGAACCATGTTGTGGCAGATAGTTGCCCGCAGATTGGTGCGGCCAAAGTTGGTGAGATTTCGCTTAAACAATGGCTCTCTAGTAAGACTAATTGCAACATACACAAATTCTGAAAGAAAAAAAAAATGCTAAAGAATCATATACAGAATGAACAACTAATTTTCACCAACACACTGCCAAAGACATGGTAGGAATGTATCAGAAACATGTTTGCAATATGTCCTGAACATGAACACAACAGTACTCATAAGAAAATAAGAAAACAGCAAAAGACCAGTTAGTTTAAACGTGGCAGTTCCTGAGTACTTAAAAACCTACTACTGTGATCTTCATCCATACATTTATCCAAACTCATCTTGAAACTATCTACAGCCAGCACCATAAGTCTTGGCATGAAAATCCCACGATAAGACATGATGATTTATCAAGCACCCCATACAACTCTGGTTCAAATTCAACTAAAGTGTTGGTGCAAGACAACAGGTAAAGTGGGCGGGGCTGAATTAGCTGTGACCAGTTTGAACTGATTCCTTTTATGGAGATGACCACAACCCTTTGTCCTTGTCTTGCCTTGTGTGGAACAATGGGAGGTGGCAAAGAACTTACAAAAGAACAAATTGATACCATAGCTTCCCTAAACCTTGGGGAAAGTCTAACAAGGAGATTGCTGTTATGAGCATAGCTGGGCATGATAAAAAAATTTGTGATTCCCAATAAATTGATAACAATAACCTTATCAATGATAACTTTATCAGCGATAACCAATAATCGATAACTAGCAATAATTTATCACCCGATAACCGATAAATCAATAAATCCAAAATTCCGATACTAGCAATAACAATATTGATATTTTAAATAAAAAAATTGATAAATTCAAATCTTTACTTTTATCTTTATCTTAGAAAACTTAGAAAAACTTGGAAAACTTCAAACTCAATGTTTATTTTGTCTCTTCACTAATGAAAAGTACTGTTTTCAGTAAAATAACTACATTTGATTTTGAAAGTTTAAAACTTCAACATGCTAAAGCTCCAAAAACTAAAATTATCGATTATTGTTAGTTTTGGAACCAAAAATATCGGCAATACCAATGAATTGATAATGTGGGGAAAATAATAATTAGATAACTGATGACCTGATATCATTATTGTGATAAATCATAATGCCCACCTATAATTATGAGCAGCATATAACTCCATACAGTCCAGAGCTGGATCAAGAAAACCAAGGAGGTGGGCGATGGAGATTCACCATTCCACAAGAAGGGGTCTTGGAGGCCATATGTCTGCACCAAGAGAACCATGAAGGTTCTCCAACATCAAGTGAACCAAGCACCATGAGTTACTGCAAAGGAACTCAAGGGAATGAACCTACAACTTCTCCAAGTCATCTCTGTGATGGCCTTTGGCTTCCAACACTGTGCCCCATGAGGAAAACCAGTGTCAACAAACAAGCAGAGTAAGAAAAGGATTTTCAAAGAAATACCTTCCCTGGGAACTGGAGAAATGAAAAACTGTCTTGTGGAGTGATAAGGCAACTTTCTCTCACTGGGAACTGTGGGAGGAAGGTGAGGTTGTGGTAAGGCTCAGATGCCCTCTACCCAATATACACAGAGGCAACAGTAAAGCACCTCGATTATGTCATGTTATGGGGGTCATTTGGTTACCATGGAGTCAGAACACTTGCAGCTCTTCCAAGAAATGTAGCAAAAAAACAAGGACAGATATTTGGAACTAGGTACTGTACTTGCTGATCACCTGGAGGACTGCTTTACTTAGTGCCAAAATGAAACCTTCCAGTAAGACAGTGCCCCAGCTCACACAGCCAAAACAGTCCATGACTAATTACATTGGGTGGGAACAAACTATATTAGGGACTGGTCAAGGAACAGCCCTGATCTTAACCCATAATGTTAAACCTGAGAGCTATAATGAAGCATCGTCTACTCTAAGGGGCCATGACACCTCCACCATCCCAAAGCTGATCTAGGAACTCCAGGACATCTGGGCACACTTTGAACCCTCTCTCCTCCTAAGTCTTGTCATATCAGTCCCCAATCATCTTCAGAGCTGTATTACGAGAAAGTGCTACTCCACAAAACATTAAAATCTGAAGAAGTTCCCCCAAATCTTTCATTTTCCATATTTAATCTCTTGAGTGTAAGCAAAAATGTTTCGCACCAACACTTTTGATACTGACTAATGTCTATTCATTTACTACATTTCTGTTAAGTTAGTTCCACTCATCTACAACCCTATTTGTGAACAAAGAAACATGTTAATAGGCCCCATCCCACTCCATTCCATTTAAGTCTTGCACCAACATTTCCTACTTCAGCTTTATCATTCTTATACAGCCACTTATGAAAATAGTAAACAACCATGAATTCATAACAAATCTGTCTCATCCCTGTTCCTATAGAACAGTGGTGCAGGGATTTTTTTTTTTTTTTTTCAGCTTGTTACCCAATTTAACATGCCACATTGAGTGCATTACTTCTTCACAAAATGTTGTCAATATATGTGTCCAATGCTGGATATGTCATAGTCAGGGTTGCAGAGTTACTGTCTTGAAGCATACCTGTCAAAATATTCTTGGCTTGCCACACACTTATACATATTTCTTATTTTCTAATTCTGTACAGTAGATCATGTTTATTGTTATTCAGTTTAACTAATTGATTTAATTATAATAGATTTACTTTACAACTTTACATACTTAAACCAAGTTAGCATTAATCCTAATGCTAGTTATATTTTCTAAATTTCAAGAATTCACTTATTTCCTGTCATCCCTTCATTATCCCTGAAAAATTGTTATATTATCCTCAAAGGATAATTTATCCCAGTTTGGGAACCAATGCTATGGAGAAACTCTCCGAGTTCTGACTCCATGCATGCACTTTCATCATTATAAAGTCTTAATTCCTTCCAGCAACTATTTTCCTACATCATGAATTTTAAGAAAATTCCAAAGGGCTTTCCTTTCTACCCTTTCATATGCTTCCTCTGTGTCTATGAACATTGCATACAGCTTTTCATCTTTTCCCAAGTACTCTTGTATTACTATTGTAATTGTAAAAAACTGGTCCACACAATGATTTCCTATCTTGCATCCTGCTTGTTCCACACTGATCTCAATCACTTCTATCAGTCTCTCATTCAAGATTTATCCATGACTTTTCCTGACACTAAGCAAACCTATTCATCAATAATTATTACACTTGTTCCTGTTTATGGAGAAGAAAGTAGACAACTGCCAAAATGATAATTACTCCCAGTGAAGTCTCAAGCTACGGATCAATGACTCAGCTGTGACTTCATTAAACATTTCCCTTTGTGTCTCACAACACAACCAGCCTGCCCTCTACAGACAACTTTCTTCCTTCACACAATTCCAACACCAAATACATGCAAACTCAAAATAAAAAATTCAATATGGGAACTCTCAGCCCCCATCTGGGGAGGGGACCACAAATGTCCCCCAGGTCGGACTGCTCTTCTCTTAATGTCAACCCTAAATGTCTTGACACCCCCTTCAACTTTTTCCTCATTAACTTATACAACATTTGTGGCCTTAGATCTAATTTTTCAATCTGTGGAATACCACCTCTCCTGTACTATAACTCATTTTCTTTACCTCTCCTCTACTATACCTCATTTTCTTTTCTTTACTAATTTGCAGGTGTCTGAGGCAACTGACAGTATCCCCTTCTCTGTACCCTCCTACTTTCTCTTTTCTCATTTTCAATCCAAAGTTGGGTGTTGTGTCAATGTGTACAATG
Organism: Scylla paramamosain; assembly: GCF_035594125.1. NCBI lineage: Eukaryota > Metazoa > Arthropoda > Malacostraca > Decapoda > Portunidae > Scylla > Scylla paramamosain. The sequence continues at coordinate 8,317,589 of NC_087168.1, forward strand.
ACATAACTTGCTCTCGTGCCCATGCTCTTGAATCTTCCAAGTTTTCTACTATCAGGCTATGATTGCAGAGTCACTGAGATAAACTAAATTTATCTCAAACTAAATTTATCTGTGCTGTATACCTCTTACCTAACTCCACTACAAAAAAAATCTTTGATTATTTAACTTCCGAAGTGAAGTTAAATAAGAAGAGAGTCCTGACTCTCTTCTCTTCTCTTTTGAAGATACCTCCAATCTTGGAGACTTCAATGTTCAACAACAGTTTGTTCTCATAGTATGCATAAAGGTATGATAAAGAAGTGGCCCACAAACAATATTTGAGCCTTCCATCACATGAATCTCATGCACTTTATATTTCTATCTGGAATCATGCCAAGTCTGTTCTCCTATTAGCCAAAAACTCCATCAATAGGAAATGTCAGAATCTTTGTAGATTTAACTCCCCTTGTGACTTCCAGCACCTCGCCAAAAATATCTCTAATAGCTTTGTTTCTTCATCTTTCCTACCTTTATTTCAACTTGATGGCATCATTTCCATCTCATCCATCTCTAAACTTGAACTTTTTATTCAAACCTTTGATAAAAACTCTAACCTTGGATGATTCATATTTAGGGCTTGTTCCTCCCTCACTTTCACCCACCAACTATTTCACACCACCCATTAAGATCATTCAGTGATGTTTTCCATGACCTTGCTGCCCTTAACCCTTGGAAACTTATGGACCTTACAGGGTCCTTCCCATTGTTCTCCAAAACTGCATCTATGCTTGCACCTTGCCTACTCAAACTCTTCCTGTTCTGTCTATCAACAATTACCTTTTGTTCTTGCTGGAAAAATGCCTACATTAAGCCTGTTCCTAAAAAGGCTGATAACTTTCATCCTTCAAACTACCATCCTACTATGTCCTATTGCTTTAATTTTCCTTCCTCTAAATCTTTTTTAGTCTATCCTCAACAGAAAGATTCTTAAACATGTATTATTTAATTTCACAACTTTACATCTGATTGTTAGTATGGGCTGCTATACTGGTAGTCTGGCTTTCTTTACTGAGTGCTAGTCATCCTCTTTTAGTGATTTTTGTGAAATTTTTAATGTTGCCTTAGAAATATCAAAAGCATTTGATAGAGTTTAGCACAAAACTTTGATTACCAAACTACCATCCTATGGCTTCTATCCTTCTCTTTGTAATTTTATCCCAAGTTTCCTTCCTGATTGCTCTATTGCTGCTGTGCTAGATGGTCATGGTTCTTCATCTAAATCTATTAACAGTGATGTTCTTCAGGGTTCTGTCCTGTCACCCACTCTCTTCCTATTATTCATCAATGATCTTCTAAACCAAACTTCTTGTCCTACCCACTCCTACACTGATGATACTACCCAGCACTTTTCCATGTCTTTTCATAGATAGTCAACCCTTCAGAAATCAAACAGGTCATGTAAGGAAGCCACAGAATACCTGACTTCAGATCTACCTTAAAGTTTTGACTGGAGCAGAGGAAACTTAGTATTGTTCATAGCCTCAAAAACTCAATTTCTCCATCTATTAACTCAAAACAACGGAGCCTTCTAGATAAATATCTCCTCTCCCTTAATGACACTCAACTGTCTCTTTCTACAATCAACGTCCTTGGTCTATCCTTTCCTAATAATTTAAATTCAACCTTCATATCTCATCTCTAGTTAAAACAGTATCTATGAAGTTAGCTGTTCTGAGTCATCTCCACCAGTTTTTCTCACTGCCTCCCCTCCCCCCTGTACCTTAAACATCTGCACTTTTCACTCAAATTAAAAATTAAAATCCATTACAATTTTCAGTGTTGCAGTCCCTATCTGGGAATGGTACCAGAAATGTCCCGAGGTCAGACCCCTTCTGGTATTAACCCAAAAGTGTCTTGACACCTCCCAAACTATTTCTACATAAGCTTTTTTTTTTTTTGTATGTGTAGGAGGGGCACCAGCCAAGAAGGGAGAGAGAGAAAAAAAAAATAAGAAAAAAAGAAAAAAAAAAAGACGCCGGCCCCAAATACAGTCTGGAGCAGCAGTCAAAAATTGAAGGATAAGTGTCTTGAACCCTCCCTCTTGAAGGAGTTCTAGTCATAGGAAGGTGGAAATACAGAAGCATCCAGGGAGTTCCATAGTTTACCAGAGAAAGGGATGAGTGATTGAGAATACTGGTCAACTCTTGCATTAGAGAGGTGGATGAAATAGGGGTGAGAGAAAGAAGAAAGTCTTGTGCAGCGAGGCTGCGGGAGGAGGGGAGGCATGCAGTTAGCAAGATCAGAAGAGTAGTTAGCATGAAAATAGCAGTAGAAGATAGCATCAGATGCAACACAGCAGTGATGAAAAAGAGGCTGAAGACAGTCAGCTAGAAGAGAGGAGTTGATCAGACGAAAAGCTTTTGATTCCACCCAGTCTAAAAGAGCGGTATGAGGGGAACCTCTCCAGACACGTAAAACATACGCCATACACGGACAGATAAGGCCCTTGTACAGAGTTTGCAGCGGGAGGATGAGAAAAACTGGCTGAGACATCTCAGAACACCTAACTTTATAGAAGCTGTTTTAGCTAGAGATGAGATGTGAAGTTTCCAGTTTAGATTATAAGAAAAGGACAGACCAAGGATATTCAGTGTAGAAGAGGGGAACAGTTGAGTATCATTGAGGAAGAGGAGATAATTGTCTTGAAGGTTGTGTCGAGTTGATAGATGGAGAAATTGAGTTTTGAGGCATTGAACAATACCAAGTTTGCTCTGCCCCAATAAGAAATTTTAGTGAAATCAGACGTCAGGCATTCTGTGGTTTCCCTGTGTGAACTGTTAGACATACAACATTCACAGTCTTAAACTTAACTTTCAATCTATGCAACATCACCTCTTCTCTACAAAACCTCATCTTTTCTTTATTGAAACACAGGTGTTTGAAACTACTAACATCAAGCCTTTCTGTTTCTTTCCCTGTTCTCATTTTCATTCCAAAGCTTTGTACACAACTTAATTTCTCATACCCATGCTCTTGACTCTTGAATTTTCCACCATTTGGCTTCAACTTCAAAACCATTCTTGGACTAGATTCATTTGTGCTTTATATAACTCATCTAACTCCTCTAACTATGGAAAAATTTCTGACTGCCTTATTTTCAAATTGAAACATTCTGACTCACTTCCCTTTTGTGGAGGTCACCATTCTTTGAGGATTTAATGTTCACCACCAGCTTTGGTATTCATCTCCCATCTCTGACCAATCTGGTGAACTAGCCTATAATTTTGCATTTAAGAATTTTGCCCAAAATTATACCAAAACTTCAACTAGCCAAAAAACTTTCATTAATAGAAAATGTTAAAATTTTTCCAAATCTAACTCCTCTTGTAACTTCTGGTATCTAGCCAAAAATATCTTGGACCACTTGTCTTCTGTTTTCTCTCCTCTATTTCATCCTGATGGCACTACTGCCATCTCATCTATTTCTAAAACTGAAGTCTTTGCTCAGATCTTTGCTGAATATTCAACCCCAGATGATTCAGGTATTGTTTCTCTCCCTCATCCATCCTGTGACTTTTTCATTCTTTCAATTAAGATTCTTCCTGATTTTTTCAGCCCTTGCTGGCTTTAACCCTCAGAAGGGTTGTGAACCTGTGTATTGGTCTCTGGGACTGTGCCTCTATACTCGTACTTGCACCTTGTCTAGTTAAACTCTTCCAACTCTATCAACATCTACCTGTTCTTCCTGCTGAAAGTTTGCCCACATCCAACCTGTTCGTAAAAACAATTAACAAATCAAACTACTAACTTGGCCAGGTTCTAATGTTTTTTTAATCTATCCTCCTACCCCTAACCTTTTTATACCCTATCACTTCTACTGTTATTACTGTCACTATTTTTTACACATTAAGCACCTCCTTAGTAATTTTTCTGATGATTCATACATACAAAATAAAATTTTGTCTTGTGACTAAATTAGGCATCCTACTTAGGTATCACTATTATGCTTTAAATTAAAGTCTGGATCACTACCAGCCATGATGGAAAGATTAAATGCATGCCTACAACTCATCTTAAAAGATATAAACACAATACAATTATGTTCAAAATAAGAGAAAGATGCAGTTCATATTTATATGAGTTAAGTACCATGACAATGAGACTTATTCAAATCTTGCATTCCATTCAGTATTCACACTAAGGATTATATGATTGCCCAACTCAAATTTCAATAGCCTAAACAGAGAATAATTTGCATGGGGCACCTTGAACAAATCAATTACATTACCTTTGTCAATGCAGAGCAGGACTTCTAAGTCAAAGTTGGTTAGGTCTACTGGCCACGTGAACATTTCATTCACGCCAGCACCAAACTGTCGAGCAGCCTCTGGACTACCAAATTTGTGGGTTGCACCTGTCCTGTAGGAGACCATAACTTCAGTTCCGTATTCAGTAAGCTGTCATATTTAGTTGAGGTGCAGTGATACTAAACTCCACTCAGGATAGCTTTTTATCTTGAGATATTTAATTGAGATGCAGTGATACTAAATTCCATTGGGGATGGCTATTCATCTGAAGCCTAGGAAAGGTTTGTAACACCTTTCCAGATTGGCTGTGCCCTTTCCTCATCCACCCATCAGTTTTCCTGTCACTCAGGATTGCCTTGGCACTTTATTTTATTTTTTTTATATTCTTTGTCATTACTCATCTCTTGTTCAAGATAGACCATCTCATTTAGTACCATTATGTAGACTCAACAGCAATTGTACAGCTCAGATAATGGCCATCCTAACTTGGTGAAATATAAAGTTAAATGTGGTAAGTTGAAATTACAAGGTGGCTTTAAAATGTTTACAACAAAATTTATTTGTTACCATTATTTTCCAGTCCTATTCAACCAATTGTGAAATAAATCATGTTTACATCATGTTTACATCCTGTTTACAACAAAATTTATTTGTTACCATTATTTTCCAGTCCTATTCAACAAATTGTGAAATAAATCATTGCATCATATAAAGAAAGTCTTCTGAATGCTACTATGTAATTAGATCACAGATAAAATGTGACAAAAGTGTATCACAAAATGTTTTTTGAGGATATACAACCTAATCTGTCATGCATTGCACAATGACTGAATTCCTGTGCCTCTGTCTGGTTGGCAGGGAGTTCTGTGATTGAATAACAGTTTGAGCCAGCTCTTCTCCCACTTAGGTCTTTCTGCTCTAAAAGTTTGACTTTTCTTGGTAGTTCACATATTTCAAGTAATACATATTAGATCCTTTCACCAAAGAACATTAGAATAATGATAGATTGCAAATGTGTTGAAATAAATTCAGTGACTAAAAATAAATGAGATCATGTAGTTGAAGAAAACTACATTATATATATTATTACCACTTTTTATTCTGTGCTGATTTTTCATGAAATAGACACGCTGCTATTATTTCAAAATGGGACGTGTACTAGAAGATTTTTTCTTGAATATGGTGTACTAGAAAATTTAAGATAACATTGTACCTACTAAGATTTTAAATAATGGAGGAAAGAACTGAGGAAGGCACCTTCTTTATACAAAATGTACTCAATGGACAACAGATGTTTTGCAGAATAACAAGAGACATAACCACATATTGTATAACAGCAGTTGTCCACCACATACATCTTGTAATCTTTTTGTAATTAGATGCCTTTCTCGCTCTTATCTGCATTATCTAAAATCTGAGCACACTCATATTCACAAGAAATTCTTCAATTACACACTGTGATTCACAGTAGCTTGTCAGTTCGATGTAAAATAGGATGAAAAAGGCAAAATGCTCTGACAAATGAGCATATACAGCCTCTGAAACCATTTTCTGTTACACTTATGTTGTATCTATGATCTCATTACACTACACATAGTGTTCGAGACTGCTGAAAATAGTCATGGTAAATAAATCTTTTAAACATTTTGATGTTTCCTTGTAAATTTAATTTGTCACATTTCCTTTATGTTTTATCTAGTTAAGACAACCACATCTCAGTTGTGGAGTCCAACAGTACCATGTAAAATGGTCCATCTCAAATAAAAGATGAGTTATAACAAAGGATATACAAAATCATACAGTAGAGTACACGACAACCCATGGTCATTATAATGTACAACTGCAATAACGCACTGAAATTTCAATAAATATTTCATTGGAATAACAAATGAAAACTAGCATAACAAACTTGCCACTAGTGTGAGCACTGAAATTCTGATAAATATTTAATTGGGACAAACTTTAATTGGAGCAAACTTCTCATTCTAGCAATAACTGAAATTTTAATAAAAATTTAATCAGAATAACAAACTAAAACTCACAAGACTAATTCACCAGCTGTGCAAGCCGCTGCTCACCAATCTGCTGCTTGTCCCTTCCTCTCTTTTTTTCCTTTTCAACACTTTCTTATGTCTTGTCTCAAACCTGCCTCCCTCTCACCTCTCCTCCCTCTTATCTGTCAGAGATAAGGAACTAGGGACTCTCTCTCTCTCTCTCTCTCTCTCTCTCTCTCTCTCTCTCTCTCTCTCTCTCTCTCTCTCTCTCTCATTCATTCTAAGTCATTTTAGCTTCATTGTTTCTCACTCTTTCTCACTCATATACATAATTCCAATTTCATTCTCAATTACTCTCATTCTATTTAGTAATCCTTAGGATTGTTCTTACTTTCAGAGAGAGAGAGAGAGAGAGAGAGAGAGAGAGAGAGAGAGAGAGAGAGAGAGAGAGAGAGAGAGAGAGAGAGAGAGAGAGAGAGAGAGAGAGCGCTCCAACTTAGGCAGGATTTACTGTATGTATATGCGTGATGCCAATGGTAGGTAAATGTGACCAATACATTAGTGCAAAATATTAGTAGTGCAAAACTCAGGGTAATAATGTGTGAAACTTGAGAGGTTACTGTATATATCCGTTGTGTTATCTCAAATTTAGTAGGGCAAATGTGCTCATTTTCATATATTTTTCCAAAATTGCAGAATTTTTTATATTATTCTCTGGTTCCCTGGGACCAATTAATTTTTTCCCATAGGTTCTTCAGTTGTCATAACATACATTTGCCATAACAAACACTACACTGGAATGAATCATGTTTGTTGTTGCGTATCCTACTGTACTGTTGACGCAAGCATTAGTAATAGGGAACTGTGGGTGAATGTGGGAAGGATGTAGCTAATCAGAACTATTACAAGCACTGCCCAGCTGCCAGAAGCATAACTTCCTCATAGTATAGTAGGCATATTTATTTGCCACTTAACCTACCAGAAACTGAAAGGAAAATCACATTCATCCATCCCCCCACATACACACTGAAGGTGGAAATACTTGACTGCATAATCTACATTTTACTGAGCCTTGGACACTTACTTTCATTAAGCCATATTCCCATCTAGGCAGCATCCTACAAAGTATTCCAATGCAGACACAGTAGAACAGTCTGTAACTCACTTATATTACAATCTCTTACCATCATACAGTCCATATTCAAGTGAACAGTAGGTAAAATCTACCTGTTATCTACATGCATAACAAAGAAAACGATCTTACCGACTGCATGAGACTCGAAACCTAGGCCCACTAGCAACAGCCTCAACTGCAGCAGTGGATGATGGCTCTTTAGAATTTTCTGAGGAGAAATATAAATAATATCTGAACTCAAGTACATAAAATGTCTTACATGAACATGCTTTCATTAGAAATAGGTATACATCCACAACAGAAAATACTTCTGTCATTTTACAGTACAATAAGTGAGGCAAAAGAGACATGAAAATGGCAAAATTGCCAATAGAATCTTATTAGAAAGTTACCACAGAAAGATTCACATTACTAAAGGATAACTAACCTTCCTGTTTAAGAGAATCATCCACAAAAGATAATCCTTTATCATTTCGCAGGTGCTCTGGCACCACACTTTCAGGTAAATTCTCCAAAATTGGTGATGACAGTTTCATCCTTTTGAGATCAACATCTGGCCGAGGACAACAATATTCATTCTTCAAAGGGACTACCTTTTTAATGGGCTCCTCGGGATAGCTGAAGATATCCTTCCATACTCGCATTCCTTTTCTCCAATCTTGCTTCTCAGCAAACTTGTACAATTGCTCAAAACAACGTTCCTGATGAATGGATGAATAAATCTTTAGATATTCAACCTGACTTTACTTTAACAAAATGTTAAGAGTGGTTATTTTTTCTTAATACCTAAATCCTTTGTTAACATACTTCAGGCAGTGTATTCAAAATCAGTCACTGATTATGAACATGTAAAAACTTAAATTACAGAGGAAACTTACAACTTACCCTTTGATCTCCAAAACAGAAATTCTTTACCATGGTGAGTACAATGTTGACATTGTCAATGGAGCGCAACAAAAGTACCTGTGCAGAAGAAAATTGCATTCATTATACTAATTATTTCCAATCACAATTCAGTCACTACTACACATGTAATATCACTGGTAAACTGCGTGTGCAAAATTACCGAGTAGTGGGTAGAGGAAGATGAATGATGATATTGGGGAGAGTAGAGCTGAAGAAGAGATGTGGCTATGGAAAAAATATAGAATATATGAGAAACATCTAAAGAAAAGGAAATGAGCAAAAGGATCGTATGATGTGATGATGTGAAGGTGAATGCAGATGAGAAATGAGACAGGAGGCTGAAGGAAAATTTTCAAATGAATATGAACATGTTCTGCGAAGCAAATGATGTGAAAAGTAACATCAAGAAAGAAGAAAGAGTAAAATCAGAGGTTAATAAGATGGAGATGCTACTGGGAAAACATGGACAAAGTATTTTGAGTGATTTTTTTTTTTTTTTTTTTTATATGTAGGAAGGACACTGGCCAAGGGCAACAAAAATCCATTAAAAAAATATGCCCACTGAAATGCCAGTCCCATAAAAGGGTCAAAGCAGTGATCAAAAATTGAAACCTCCCTCTTGAAGGAATTCAAGTCATAGGAAGGTGGAAATACAGAAGCAGGCAGGGAGTTCCAGAGTTTACCAGAGAAAGGGATGAATGATTGAGAATACTGGTTAACTCTTGCATTAGAGAGGTGGACAGAACAGGGGTGAGAGAAAGAAGACAGTGAGAGGCTGAAGACAGTCAGTTAGAGGAGAGGAGCTGATGAGACGAAAAGCTTTTGATTCCATCCTGTCTAGAAGAGCAGTATGAGTGGAATCCCCCCAGACATGTGAAGCATACTCCATACATGGACGGATAAGCCCCTTGTACAGAGTTAGCAGCTGGGGGGGGTGAGAAAAACTGGCAGAGACGTCTCAGAACACCTAACTTCATAGAAGCTGTTTTAGCTAGAGATGAGATGTGAAGTTTCCAGTTCAGATTATAAGCAAAGGACAGACTGAGGATGTTCAGTGTAGAAGAGGAGGACAGTTGAGTGTCATTGAAGAAGAGGGGATAGTTATCTGGAAGGTTGTGTAGAGTTGATAGATGGAGGAATTGAGTTTTTGAGACACTGAACAATACCAAGTTTGCTCTGCCCCAATCAGAAATTTTAGAAAGATCAGAAGTCAAGCATTCTGTGGCTTCCCTGCGTGATATGTTTACCTCCTGAAGGGTTGGACGTCTATGAAAAGACGTGGAAAAGTGCAGAGTGGTATCATCAGCATAGGAGTGGATAGGACAAGAAGTTTGGTTTAGAAGCTGAGTGCATAAGATATGAGCTGTAAGACTGTCACAGTTGGAACAGAACAAAGAATTAATCAGAGACAGTTAGATGTATCATTAATAATATAAGAGAAAATGCACAAGATGGTAAGGGAGATGGAAGTGGAAAAGTTCCTAAACAGAGAAGAAATAAATTAATAAGTAAATAAAAAAAATTACCTTTGTAACATCAGCAATATTCACATCAATAAATATTCTGCCTCTTGCCTGCACACATGTAACTCCCAATTTTTCTTTACATTCTTCTGCAGCAACCTGTGAAAAGAGACAGAACACAAGCTAACAAGGAATGAACCTGAGAGAGAGAGAGAGAGAGAGAGAGAGAGAGAGAGAGAGAGAGAGAGAGAGAGAGAGAGAGAGAGAGAGAGAGAGAGAGAGAGAGAGAGAGAGAGAGAGAGAGAGAGAGAGAGAATATAAAGAAAAGAAAACATATTACAAACATTGAAACTGAATATACTGATGCTATCAAACCATGCCTCATTTTTTACCATTTTTCATGAGAGGAATTTAAAGTTTTCATTCTCTGTTTTATTTGTTTCAAAAGTATGCAGATGCTTTTAATGTACACTGATAGACATGGTGAGGATATTTGATGAGCATGCTCAAGTAAGATTTATTTAAATTTTAAGGTGTTTTGAGGGAGAGGGTTAAAATATGTTTTTACCTGAAAGCTCTTTACACTACATATACTTTTTTTTGTGTTTTAATAAAAATTCTTTGGAACTGATAAATTATTACTTCCTTTACAGCAGGTTATCACTGATGTATTCGTAAGTCATATAAAATTTTGAATGCTTGGGCCATATAAATATTGTACCAAACTGCATGTTTGAGATTAGGAATGGGATGATAAAAAGTTGAGGAAGGACGACAGTTTTTTAAAAAGATAACAAAATCAACATAATTACCAAATTAAGTACTACACATTTATTCTGTTATAAAAAAGCCTTTGTTCATCTTTCACCAGTATTCCAGTTATGTTCTTTAATACATCCAGGTTCCTTTAACTTATTTTATGAAAGAAAACAAAATGAAATTATTACCAAATTGACCAGAAATCTGTTTATTTCTAAGAAAATGTTTGTCCACTTATCTTTTACCATAATTAACACAAACATGGGTTATAATTTTTTGTACATGTTTTTTCTTTTAATATTTTTGCAAGTACAAAAAAAATAAATAAATAAATAAAATAAATAAACAAATAAATAAATAAACATAAATAAATAAAAATTAAAAAATTAAAAATACTGAGAGAAATTTAATGTAAAAATTGTGTAATTAAAAAGAACATTCATGCTTCCTTTTTTTGCCTGAGATATTACCAGAAATTAGACCCATTTCTTGCTTTGAAAGAATTTTATAAAGAAAACACTTGAGAAATTCACTGCCTGTTGATATTTTCATACTGAGCAGTGTAATAAGGTGAAATTCACTGAGTAAAAAAAAAAATATTCATCAGATCTCTTTAGAACATATAATGAAAACCATTTTTAGATATACCTGCCATAATTCTCACTGTGGCAGAGATTTTAAAAAATTAACACTCTCCCTCACCACTGGAATGGCACCCTTGCACACTGAGAGTAAGTCATTATATTTGTGTTTGGCAATTTGGGGGTATGTGAATGCAAATTTAGGGGGTCCACTATTACAATCTGTGGGTGTCTCTGTTTCAAAGTTAGAGACCTGGGCCCATATTCTACACAGTGCTTATAGTCACCCCTAGCTAACTGTCATAACTAACAGAACTGATGACCATCAGTCTTATGGCTGCCAAAAGTCATGGGTTATATCTCAGTCATTGTCTGTCACTTGAATGCATGGTCACAATTTGTCAGCTTTAAATTTATGGAATTAAATAAGTTCTTGACATTATTTTCTTTGATTTATATTGTTCTGACTTCATATTACAACTTTTAGAGAAGTCAGACAGTGTATCTAATAAAAAAAAAAGATAAATAGGTGAAGACCACAAGCTGACAATCCAACACATGCAGGCAATGCAAGGCAAGGTTTGTTTATGTATGAAAACTGATCATACTACTCTTGGCAATGATTTATAATAATACTTTACTGCCTCAAAGAAGGATATTATGTACTCATAGTTACTAATACTTATTGTTATATTAATAAAAAAAACAGCTGAGGATCATATTATGGTATGTACGGCTATGTTGTCATGATGCTGAAACACTTCTGATGGTCATAGGCAGTACTAAGATGGGATGAATCCTGTCATAGCATCCCACATAATTTTATGGTCATCTGCAGGAGTTTGTGATTGACCATAAGACTTTCTGACTGAGTTATGTCTGAAATGCACCATTTTGTTTCACTATGACTGATGGACTTGGTTATGACGGTTTGTAGAATACGAGTCCTGTACTTCTGCAAATGACTGGTTATGAGGAAGGTTCTAAAGGTCTCAGCTTTCTTCACCATTATCTCATCTTTGTTTAGTCCACTGTTCCTCCTTGGTCATCAAATCTAATGGAGATGTGAGGATCTTTTGACAGTAGCTTGAAGTCAAGAAAATCAGCACTGTGTGTCATGCAGACAATATATAAATGCTTTTTCCTTACAAGCTTGAAAACTCAGAAAAGCTGTGAGGGTATATGCAAATTTCAGCTTTGTCTACTGGTGCCTTAATTGTGCTGTGTGCTGAATCTCCCTCATTTTAGTTATGATAAACCTCAAAATATACCAGTAGCATCTTTTCAAGGGAGACTTCCACTCTGCTGATTTTTTTTTTCTTTTTTATGTACGAAGGACACCAGCCAAGGGCAACAAAAAAATAATAAAAAAAATCCCACTAAGATGCCAGTCACCGAATAGGGTCTGAAGCGGTGGTCTAAAATTGAAGGATAAGTGTATATATATAACCTCCCTCTTGAAGAAGTTTAGGTCATAGGAAGGTGGGAATACAGATTCAAGCAGGGAGTTCCAGAATTTACCAGAGAAAGGGATGAATGATTGAGAATACTGGTTAATTCTTGCATTAGAGATGGACAGAATAGGGTTGAAAAAAGAAAGTCTTGTGCAGCAAGGCCATGGGAGGAGGGAAGGCATGCAGTTATCAAGATCAGAAGAGCAATTAGCATGAAAATAGCAGTAGAAGATAGCAAGAGATGCAACATTGCAGCAATTAGAAAGAGGCTAAAGACAAGTCATTTTGAGGAGAGGAGTTGATGAGATGAAAAGCTTTTGATTCCTTCCTCTCTAAAAGGGTGGTATGAGTGGAACCCCTCCAGACATGTGAAGCACACTTCATACATGGATGGATAAGGCCCCTGTACAGAGTTAGCAGCTGGGGGTATGAGAAAAACTGGTGGAGATGTCTCAGAACCCCTAACTTCATAAAAGTTGTTTTTAGCTAGAGATGAGATGTGAAGTTTCCAGTTTAGATTATAAGAAAAAGACAGACCAAGGATGTTTAGTATAGAAGAGGGGCCAGTTGAGTGTCATTGAATAGGGGATAGTTGTCTGATAGTTGTCTTGATAGATGAAGGAGTTGAGTTTTTGAGGCACTGAACAATACCAAGTTTGCTCTGCCCCAATCAGAAATTTTAGAGAGATCAGAAGTCAGGCATTCTGTGGCTTCCCTGCATGAACTGTTTACTTCCTGAAGGGTTGGATGTCTAGGAAACGATGTGGAAAAGTGCAGCATGGTATCATCAGTGTAGGAGTGGGTAGGGCAAGAAGTTTGGTTTAAAAGATCATTGATGAATAACAGGAAGAAAGTGGGTGATACGACAGAACCCTGAGGAATACCACTGTTAATAGATTTAAGAGAAGAACAGTGACCATCTACCACAGCAGCAATAGGACAGTCAGAAAGGAAAATTGAGTTGAAGTTACAGAGAGAAGGATAAAAGCTGTAAGAGGGTAGTTTGGAAATCAAAGCTTTGTGCCACTCTATCAAAAGCTTATGATATGTCTAAGGCGACAGCAAAAGTTTCACCAAAATCTTTAAAAGAGAATGATCAAAAGCTTTAGATATGTCTAAAGCAACGGCAAAAGTTTCACCAAAATCTCTAAAAGAGGATGACTGAGACTCGGTAAGAAAAGCCAGAAGATCACCAGTAGAGTGGCCTTGATGGAACCCATACTGGCGATTAGATAGAAGGTTGTGAAGTTTAAGAATCTTCCTGTTGAGGATAGATTCAAAAACTTTAGATAGGCAGGAAATTAAAGCAATAGGATGGTAGTCTGAGGGGCTAGAATGGTTACCATTTTTAGGAACAGGTTGAATGTAGGCAAACTTCCAGCAAGAAGGAAAGGTAGATGTTAACTGACAAAGTTAAAAGTGTTTGACTAGGCAAGGTACAAGCATGGAGGTGCAGTTTCGGAGAATAATAGGAGGGACCCCATCAGGTCCATAAGCTTTCTGAGGGTTTAGGCCAGCGAGGGCATGGGAAAAATCATTGTGAAGAATTTTAATAGGTAGCATGAAGTAGTCAGAGGGTGGAGGACAGGGAGGAACAAGGTAGAGTTTTTAGCAAAGGCTTGAGCAAAGAGTTCAGCTTTACATATAGATGTAAGAGCAGTGGTGCCATCTAGTTGAAATAATGGAGGGAAAGAAGAAGAAGCAAAGTTATTGAATAAGTTTTGGGCTTGATGCCAAAAGTCACGAGGGGAGTTAGATCTTGAAAAATTTTAACACTATTGATGAAGGAGTTTTTGGCTAGTTGGCAAACAGACTTGACATAGTTCCAGGCAGAAATATAAAGTGCATGAGATTCTGGTGATGGAAGGCTCACGTACCTTTTGTGGGCCACCTCTTTCTCTCATGTATAGCATGAGAACAGGCTGTGTTAAAACATGGTTTGGAAAGTTTAGGTCAAGAAAAAGAGTAAGGAGTGTATGCCTCCATGCCAGGCACTATCACCTTTGTTATGTGCTCAGCACATAACAGAGACAGGTCTCTGTCATGGAAGCAGTAGTCATTCCAAGGAAAATCAGCAAAATACCTCCTCAGGTCTCCCCCAACTAGCAGAGGAAGAATGCCAGAGGCACCTCCACTTAGGGGAATCCTGAGGAGGGATTGGAGTGATAGGACAAGATACAAATATGGGATTGTGATCAGAGGAGCCCAATGGAGAAAAGAGGGTAACAGCATAAGCAGAAGGATTAGAGGTTAGGAAAAGGTCAAGAATGTTGGGTGTATCTCCAGGACAGTCAGGAGACGAGTAGGAATACCAGATATAATACAATGGTACTGTTGCATTAATTGAGTTTCTGTTCTGTCCAGGGTATCCATCTGCAAAAACAGGTATTTTTTCTCAGAAGTGTTCTGATAATCTAAATAGATTTCAGACATATTCAATTTCAGATGAATCTCCTTTTCCCAATCCTTCATGCCAGACAAAGCAATGGCACTCTCTACTTTCCAGTTCATATACAGTCAGTTTAAAGTTTGCCAACCTCCCTTTATAGAACAGCTGATTCCCCTTGGTTTATGCTAAGTAAGGTAAATAATCTTTTGCAAGTCAAATGCTGCTGTCATTACATTGGTGTCATTTTTTTTCTTTCATTATTCATGAGTCATACAATTTCTTTTTCCTTTTTGTGTTGCATAAACAGCAGCTCAAGCTTTCTTTTTCCTGTTGTGTCCCCTGCACTGTAATTTTCACATCTTTCATGTCCTATTTTAGGATTGTGAAACATAATATTTTTGCAATTTCAAGACACTGCACTAGATTAAGATGCAGAAATTCCTTTTGCTGTATACTCTTCTTTGAACACTTCATACTTCTTCTAGTGGGGTTGGACGCTCTTATATGTTATCACTGAACACTTCATATATTATCTATTTATTAAGATTAGGGTGCAGATTATCTGGTTTAGAATCTAGGCAAATATAGTGACTCTATTCTTGAGAATATATTTATGTTCCAGAATTGCATCTCTATAAGAGGAAGTGAGACAAATACATGTCATATGTGTTAAGTCAAAAATATATCAATAACAATCTGATGCAAGACAAAAAAATATATCTCAACTTATGCCCATGCAACATGCTGACAATGTCTGTCTTGTATCACAACAAATAGGCGCAACTCAATGTACGTCTCTACATCATGTGAATTCTCCTGTCTTTATGAGACAAGTTGAAATATTTCAGGTACTATATCTCAGAAACTAAAGCTCAGAGATACACCACTTTGAGGAAAGATAAATCTCACTGCAATGATTTTCATGGTGGCAATATCTCAAAATGGTTAAAAACTGAGACATGCCATTCTGCTTTGGGAATATATAAATACAGTAAAATCCCTCTCATCCGGCATTCGAGTATCCGGCAGCTTCAAGTATCCGGCACATTTTTCCCCAAGCCTTAAAATCAATAAAAAATCAATGTGTACTCATAAAATTCATTAAAATTCCCGCACAAGGCATACTTTGTCCCCTCGCCACCAGAGCGCACTGCTTCGCGCCACCCGTGGCCCACTGCACTGTATTTACTCAGTGACTCAGTCCCGCGTGTGCAGTGTTTATCGCCTGATGCCTTCATCATGCCTAAAGTTGTACAAAAGAGGAAGCGTGTTGTGCTTACACTTAAGCAGCTGATCAGATCAGCTGCTGATTAAGATCTTTGTTATGGTAAGATGCGTGAGTGTAGGGTGGGGATTGTGGACATAATTTCACTTCTATTCAAGTATCCGGCATGTCAGCTGTCCTGTTGATACCAGATAAGAGGGATTTTACTGTATGTATATATATATATATATATATATATATATATATATATATATATATATATATATATATATATATATATATATATATATATATATATATATATATATATATATATATATAGTGTGTGTGTGTGTTTACCTAGTTGTATTTACTTAGTTGTGGTTTACAGGAGGGGAGTAATCTCACAGTATCCTGTCTCTATATCTATCCAGTTTGGTCTTAAAAGTATGGACAGTTATGGCACTGACAACATCTTCACTGAGTTCATTCCATTTGTTCACACTTCTGTGAGAAAAACTATACTTCTTGATGTCTCTTCTACAGTTAACTTTCTTCAGCTTCTTACTGTGTCCTCTTTTACTCTGTGTGTCTAAATTTATAAAACATTTTTTGTCCACATTTCCCATATCATTAATTTTATCATTCTATAGATGTTTATTAAATCTCCTCTCTCTCTCTCTCTCTCTCTCTCTCTCTCTCTCTCTCTCTCTCTCTCTCTCTCTCTCTCTCTCTCTCTCTCTCTCTCTCTCTCTCTCTCTCCTATTTCCAAGGGTAGGAATTTCTAACATTTTTAATCTCTCTTCATAGGTTGACTTGCTCAACTCTAGAACCATCTTAGTAACTGCTCTTTGTACTCTTTCTAATTTTACAATATTCCTCTTTGTATGAGATCACACCACTGCCGCATATTCTAATCTTGGTCTTATGGAAATCAACAACTTTTTTACCATTCCTTCATCAAATATGAGAATGCCATTTTTACTCTTTTTTAACAAATTCATCATCTCTCCAGTAATTTTATCAATATGTCTGTCAGGAGTTAAATTTTCAGTAACTTTCAGTAAGTAACTTTCAGTAAGTTACTCCCAAATCCACTTCCTCTTTTGACTTCTTTAACTTCACACCATCCATCTCATAATGATATTGTATTCTTTTCTTACTCTTACCAAACTCCATTACTTTACATTTAATTAAACTGAACTCCATTTGCCAAGATTTATTCCTATTTATCTTATTTAAATCATCTTGCAGTATCATACAGTCATTTACATTTTCTACCCTTCTCATCAACTTAGCACAATTCACAAATAAGTTCATATAACTATCTATTTCTTCATTTATATCGTTCACATATATTACAAACATTATCAGTCCCAACACTGACCCCTGTGGGACACCACTAGTTACTTTCAGCCAAGATGAATTTTGGTCTTGTATTACAGTTCTCATCTCTCTGTCATCCAGATGATCCTCCATCCACTCCAGCAGTCTTCCTCCAAATTTTCTATAATTTTATCTTCCATAGTAATCCCTGGTGTGGTACTCTGTCAAATGCTTTCTTCAAGTCTAAGTAGACACCATCCACCCATCCATCTCTCTCCTGCACAAAATTGACTACCCTTGAATAAAAAGACAATAAGTTCATAGAGCATGATCTTCCCCTTCTAAATCCAAATTGACAATTTACCAAAACTTTATCTCTTTCCAAATGTTCTATCCATCTTTTCTTTATTGTTCTTTCACATAGTTTTCCTACAACACTAGTCAAGGACACAAGTCTATAATTTAGTGTGTTTTCCTTATTTCCTCCTTTGAATAATGGAGTAATATTTGCTCTCTTCCAATCTTTTGGTGCTCGTCCCTGTGATAATGATGTCACCACTAGACAGTGAATTTTATCAGCCAGTTGTTCTCTACATTCCTTCAATATCCAGTTTGATACTCCATCTAGACAAGTTGCTCTATTTACTTCAAGTTCTTCCATCATCTTAAGTATTTCTTCATGACTGACTAGGACTGTACTTAGCATATTCCTCACCAACTTAACCCTTCCAGCATCAAACTCCCCTTCCACAGTAAATACTCATCTGAAACTATTGTTCATAACCTCCACTATGTCCTTTTTTTTTTTTTTTATGTAGGAGGGACACTGGCCAAGGGCAACAAAAATCCAATAAAAAAAAAAAAATGCCCACTGAAATGCCAGTCCCACAAAAGGGTCAAAGCAGTGGTCAAAAATTGATGAATAAGTGTCTTGAAACCTCCCTCTTGAAGGAATTCAAGTCATAGGAAGGTGGAAATACAGAAACAGGCAGGGAGTTCCACAGTCCTGTGCATCCTCACAGATTTTTCCTTCAACTTTCAATCTTGATACACCTTCCTTCTTCTTCATCTTTCCATTAATATGTCTAAAGAAAAGTTTGGGTTCATTTATCCACTTAACTATTATATCTCTTTCATAGTTTCTCCTCTCCATTCTTATTATCTCAATGTACTTGTTTCTAACATCAATATATTCCTCCCATCTACTCAGTTTTCCTCTTCTTCCATCTATTCCAAGCATTTGACTTACGATTTCTAGCCTCTTTGCATTTTGTACTGAACCATTCTTTACCCTTTCTACATCTCACTCCTCCTCTACGTATGAATTTCTTCACAGCAGAATTGTATATCCTTATAAATTCATCCCATTTTTTTCTGAACATCTTCTGCATCTTCAAAGTCTTTCTAGTCCATGGCAACAAAGTACTTTCTTAATTTTTCAAAGTCAGCTTTACTATATTTAAATCTTTTCACCTTGTAATTTTCATGAATGATTACATTTTCATTTTTCAAATTAAATTCCATCAATACATGAGAAATAATGGAAAATAGAACATACAGGAATAGATGATAGATCAGGAAGAAAGGAAAGTAAATGGACCACATAGAGACCTAGAACACATTTTTGACAGACCACCATGCAACAAATGGTCAAGGCAATAAAAAAAATGCCATCATTTTCTATCAAGGTTTGAAAATAATGACATTTCAAATAAAATATCTATTTTTTTAAAGATCACTTTTTCCATTTTAATAAAATGCATTTTTCTTCAATCTCAGTATTATCCTTACATGTTAAAAATAACACTATATAACTGTAATTAAAATTATAAATATTGTGGTGTGGCCTTTCACTCTATCCTTCCTACTCCTCAGTATCATCTGCAAATGCTGTCACTACTGCCATCATTGCCACACACTTCCACCTCCATATCATTACTACTGCAGAAAACAAAGTTATTTTCTTAAATTAGTATCTACTGTGCATTTTTTACAAACATGGCAGTTGTCTCGGAAAGTTTCTTAGAAGCCTTGGTGAAAATATGAGTGATGTTAACATATGATCACAAAATGAGTGAAAAGTGGGAATTGTACACAACTGATTGTCAAAAAAAATATGCTGAACTGACAACACTACTGGGCAGTGAAGGGAATGTGGGTTGGAGAGGCAGGTGATGTGTGTGTGTGTGTGTGTGTGTGTGTGTGTGTGTGTGTGTGTGTGTGTGTGTGTGTGTGTGTGTGTGTGTGTGTGTGTGTGTGTGTGTGTGTGTGTGTGTGTGTGTATTTACCTACTTGTACTTTACAGGAAAAGAGCTATGCTTGTGCCATCCCATCTACATATATTTTAACATCCAACTTAGCCTTGAATCCATGTATACTTTTCACATTTACTGTCTCCTCATCCAGACTGTTCCATACATCAATACTTCTATACAGGAAACTATACTTTTTTGACATCTCTTTTACAAGCACTCTTCTTCAGCCTCTTTCCAAGTCTCCTAGTGTCACGTGTATCCCAAACCATCAAGTCATTCTGGTCCACCTTCTCCACTCCCTCATATGCTTTATATATTTATTGCAATCAGGTTTCTCCTTTCTCTTTTTTTTTTTTTTTTTTCACCACTGGTAGATGTAACCTTTCCAGTCTCTCTTCATATGTCAAGCCCCTGATAATTGGCATCATTTTCATTGCTGCTCTCTGAACTCTCTCCAACTTCCTTATGTCCTTTTTCTTGTATGGCAACAACACTACTGCTGGATATTCCAGTCTAGGTCTAATCAGTGATATAATCATCTTTCTGATCATCTCTTCATCCACATACACAAAAGCCAGCCTTATTCTTCTCAACAAGTTATAGGTTTCTCCAGTAATTTTGCTAATGTGTTTCTCCGGGGTCAAATTCCCAGTCACTGAAACACCTAGATCCTTTTCCTATTCTGCTCCACTTAACCTTTCACCATTCAAACATAATTTCCTTTTACTCTCCTCACACACTTTCCAAATTCTACTACTTTACATTTCTTTAGATTAAATTCCACTTCCCATGTATGACTCCACTCTGATATCTTGTTCAGATCCTGTAACACTCCACAATTCTCTGCATTCTCAACTTTTTTTTCAGCAACTTGGCATCATCCTCAAAAAGGTTCACATAGCTATTCACACTGTCATATTATTTACAAAAACCACAAACATGATTGGTGCAAGTACTGAACCTTGTGGTACTCTGCTTGTGTCTTTTCTCCACAATGATTCTTAACCTTTTACCACTGTTCTCATCTCTCTATTAGTCAAGAAATTTTCCATCCATCTTAGCAGGCCATCCATTAGCCCACCATCATGCTTAAACTTCCACAGTAATTTCCTGTGTAGCACTTTATCAAAGGCTTTCTTAAGGTCTAAATAAACACAATTTACCCAACCATCTCTTTCTTGTATTATATCCACCACTCTAGAATAAAAACTCAGTAAGTTTATAACACATGATCTCCCTCTCCTAAATCCAAATTGTTGGTGTGTGTGTGTGTGTGTGTGTGTGTGTGTGTGTGTGTGTGTGTGTGTGTGTGTGTGTGTGTGTGTGTGTGTGTGTGTGTGTGTGTGTGTGTATTTACCTAGTTGTGGTTTACAGGAGGGGAGTAATCTCATAGTATCCCAACTCTATATCTATCCAGTTTGGTCTTAAAAGCATGGACAGTTATGGCACTGACAACATCTTTACTGAGTACATTCCATTTGTTCACACTTCTGTGAGGAAAACTATACGTTTTGATGTCTCTTCTACAGTTAACTTTCTTCAACTTCTTATTGTGTCCCCTTGTACTCTATGTGTCTAAATTTATAAAACATTCTTTGTCCACATTTTCTATATCATTTATCATTCTATAGGTGTTTATTAAATCCTCTCTCTCTCTCTCTCTCTCTCTCTCTCTCTCTCTCTCTCTCTCTCTCTCTCTCTCTCTCTCTCTCTCTCTCTCTCTCTCTCTCTCTCTCCTATTTTCAAGTGTGTGTGTGTGTGTGTGTGTGTGTGTGTGTGTGTGTGTGGTTGGGTTGGGTTGGGGAGCAGAAGGGGAGGGGCGGAAGCTTTACTGGACACAAGATTTAAATTGGTGGCAACCTATGAAAAGTTCATTCCATTTCTGGTGCAAATCTACAAATTAATGAGTCTGTGAATACTGAAAGCTAGGTGTATTTCAATGTCTTCTAATCCCCTAAGTAGAAGATTGATGAAAACTGGAATAACTGCCAGTCTTATATCATTCATAAACTACATCCATTTTCACTTATAAAACTACATCCATTTTAATGAGTTTTGAATTTTTTTATCTAAATTTTGATATAAAAATAAACATGGAGAGTAAATATGACTAAATACTTCACTAAAGTACTTACATCTTCAAGTCCAGTAACAACCGTGGCCTCCAGCGTACACAAATCGGGATTATCAGGGCTCATTCCCTTAAGGCTGGATGGCTCAATACCTGTTATTTCAGGGGCCATTGTGCAACTTCTGTGTAGTCTGTGAAGATGAATTATTGCCACTGCACAGAAAAAAAATAAATAAATAAATAAAAGTAAATAGAATATAAGTTAATAAAAAGGAATATCAATTTGCTGATGCAGTTTAACTGAAAAACAACTATCAGTTCAAAGCACAACAAATCCACCAGAGAAAAATAAAATCCTTTTGAAATAAGCAGGATGCAGATGAGAAAAAATAGTAATAGTTGTCTACATAATTTATTATGCTTTATCTGTTTTGAATCTCATAAATAAATTACAAATTAATCATGATTTTTATATAAAATTGTTCCAATTATACAGTGATGGATCAGGACAGTAGGCAATGTGATAAAGATCAAAGTGTATAGCTAGGAAAAGTTCGGCTAGTTTAGATTAAATCAATACAAGAACCTAACTAAATTACAACAGAGATTTTAGATCATCCAACAGAAAAAGTGGTATTTGTGAGCCAACATTTGTCCTACACCCAAATGCTACAGTTTTACTCAACATTTGTCCTAAATCCAAACACTGCTGCTTCACTCAGCATTTGTCCTAAACGCAAACACTGCTGTTTCACTCAACATTTGTCCTAAACCCAAACACTGCTGGTGTTCAAGAATTTTCTAGGTTTTAATGTCCTGTATAAAACTGCTGTTTCTTTTCACCAATAATTCCTAGAAAATTCTTGAACACCAGAAATTATATATTCCTGGAAATTTTGAAATAACTGATCCAATTCAATTATCAAAATGCTTGGAATGATGAGATATAATGAAATTTGCAAGAATTGAGTATATGGAGGAAGTGCCTCAACTAAAATAATACCTTGCATATTAATTTAAGATATATGAAAACTTATCAGAAAAAAAATAAATAAATAAACAAGTGAACCAAACTTTACCAAATCCATATCAGCTCCAGTTATCTGATACTTGGCAACATTGCAGAATCATACTCATCTCAGGCTGATGAAGCTTTTCTACTACACAACACTGTATATTTACTCTGTTGTTATACATGCTAATATTTTGACAAATATTTTTTTAATGAGTAAGAAAGATTTATTTACAAATGTTATGTTCAGTTAGTTTTTAAAAATTGAGAAAATCCATAAAATAGGGTATAATTCAACAATATGGAATGGTTATTTGTCTGGTTATGAAACTTGACTTAGGTTATTTATTTTGTATACTTATCCACTGACTGTCACATCAACTGTGATTTTATTTTATTTATTTATTTTGTTTTATTTATTTTGTTATTATTATTATTTTTCTTATATGTAGGAGGGTCACCGGCCAAGGCCAACAGGCAAGGGCATGCAGGTAAGGCACAACTCCTTGCTAGGTTAGGCAAATTAGTTGGTAAACAGCATTTTCAAGACATTAGATCCCCCCTATTTCATTCCAAGCATTTTGATAGTTGCACCAGGTCAATAAATTTAGAACACAGTAATATCAAATTTTGAATGTATAGGGAAACATAATGGTCAAAGACCCCAAGTGGGGGGCTTGCTGGTTCAGGATTTATTTAATTCTGAAATGTCTTTAACTGGATGGCTTTTGGGAGTTTGTGATATGGCAGTCAGGGGGATCAGTGTGGCAATTGCAAGAACTTATATAATGGATTTCAGACAAGGTGCTACAAGTGATGAGCAAGACCATCATGAAATATATCTATCATCTTGGTAATATATATAGGTTATTTTTGTTCTTCAATTGTTATCATATTTATTTAAAAAAAACATCAAAATTTGTCAATAAGAAAAAAAGTCATCTTGAAATCAAAATGTGGTTTTCCCTAAAATAAATAAATAAATATATAAATGAAATCCTTAAGGCCAATTTCATAATTGTTCCCTTTCACTGGGATCCTTACCAATGAGTTATGATTTCCACTATCAAAGTTTTAAAGCACTGTGCTCCTAATTATATCTGAAATTACAAAATTTAATTGCAACAGTAAGTATTGATTGTGAGCTAGTGTTATCCTGTAAATACACTATAGTAATAAATAGGTGGGCTATTATTCGTTATATGTACTGACATGTACAATCATTTACTATCTTATTTATTGTTTTCCTTTACTCATATATGCATTCTACCTACTTCCATCACTCTTGGAAACTCTTATTTTGTTAAAAGTTGCAGTTTAATTTTTTGATGAATATAAATATGTTATTCTGCAGCAGCCATTCTTCCCCATGGCAGGGCCCATTGAGGGATCCTGCCTCCCCTTGCTTGCCATGCATGCCACCATGCAAATGACAGAATTAGCAGAGACAAAAGAAACAATATAATTAATTTTTCATGCTACATAACTATTTTTGCAAACCATGTTCAAGCAATTAAAAGAGCCAGCCTGAGGGACCAGCGGGGTGGGATTCTGCTTTCAGTGCGAGTTATGGCTTACAGGGGTTGCAAGGTGCACTTCTTAGATGTGGTGAAACACAGTTATAGGAATATAAAAGTATTTTCGAGCATTATGTGCCACCAAGAACAGTAATCTGCTCATGTGTGACAGAGTGGAGATAAAGGTTATCAAATGTTACATTTTTGGGGGGAACATGTAATGTAGGACTGTTCTGTAAGCATCCTAATGTTACTCAATAAGTTATGTTTATTGCAAAAATTTGATTGGGTTAGTGGTTAGTTATGTTAGATTAATAAAGCTTATCACCTAAAAGGTTGAAACTATATCTTTTTTATAGATTTTGCTGTGTTTTGAAGGAATATGTATGTTTCTTTTTGGAAAGAAGGACTTTCTTCCTATAAAAGATCATATGAACATAGGGAAAAATGGTGGTTTCTCAGAGAAACAGAAGTCTGATTCTTTCTTCTTTCTTCAGGACTATGAGATTGTAATCTGAGTCCTGGTGATGTCCTATGATGCAATCACAGACATGGCTGCTGACCTGTCTTAAGGAAGATACAGGTGAGGCAGATCAGTTTGATTTTTTTCAAAGCAAAGTTAAACATGATATTATATTTAGATTTATAGCATCATATTCTACAACATTGGAAATGTGATTTTTGCATACCTTATTGAATTCTAAGAAATTTTATCGCTGAGTTTCTGTGGGAGATCAGTTGTTTTTTAAATAGACATGGCACTTCCCCTCAATAAAATCCCTAGACCCAAATCTTGTTAGATACGTTAGGTTAGTATCCCTGATGGCAGGGGGAGTGTCCAGGGGTTAGGTTACAGTAGGTTAGATTAGTATCCCTGATAGGTGTCCACTACCTCCCAGCTAAGATAGGTTAGATTAGTTTCAGTGGGGGAGGTTATGGTGTAAATGAAAATATTTACATTATATATATATATATATATATATATATATATATATATATATATATATATATATATATATATATATATATATATATATATATATATATATATATATCAGGAAAATATAGTTTTGAAAAATACGCAAGTGCGTTAATAAAACTAATAATTAGCATATTCTCATCAAGCTGTCTTGCCTGCAGCTATTACCTGCCGACGAGTGTGGCACGTGTTGCGGGGAAGACTAATTTTCTCCTAGCTGTCTTATTGATTGATGATGATAGCCATTACACATTATCCTGGTGCACAACATCAACACCCACACAATGTTCTATCCACAGTACTTACGTGATACGTGTATATTTACTGCCTCTGTTTGTTGCCTCAGCCACAGCCAACACCTTTCAAGTAACAAAAGATATGTAAACAAACCGTCCATGCGAAGGCTACACGCCTAAATGTTATTAAGAGAAAAAGAGTTCGAGGATGTATTTATCTAGTTGTGTTTACCTAGTTGTAATTTACAGGGCCTGAAATAAGCTTGTGTGGTCCCATCTCCATTTAATTATCATTATTTTTAAGTTGTGCACACTCGTTGGCAATACTACATTCTCAAGCATCTTTTTTTTTTTTCTGGATCCTTGTGTGTAAGTGGTGTTTCCTATTTCTCTTAGCAGTAGTTTCTAATTACCTGTTTCTTCCATTCTATTCCGCAATTTATAAATTAGTATTAAATCTCCCCTTTCTCTTCTTTGTTTCTATGTTGCCAATTTAATTTATTTTATCCTGTTCTCATGACGTAATTCTTCCAGTTCTGGAACCATCTTCGTTGCCATCCTTTATATCCTTTCTAGTTTTTTTTTTTTTTTTTTTTTTTTTTTTTTTTTTACGTTTCTTCTGGAGAGACCAGATTCGGCATGTTCCAACTTTGGTCTAATCATAGTGGTAGTTATCTTTCTCACCCTATCTTTTTCCAAGTAGTGGAATGCTGTTCCAATATTTCCCATAATTTTGTATCTCTGAATATCTGAGTCACCTCCGCCAGTTTTTCTTCCCCCCGTCCCCCCTACTATCTGTTCATGAATGGGGTACGCTTTACATGTATGGCGGGGAGGGGGGTTTCCACTCATACTGTTCTTTTAGACAAGGTGGGATCAAAAGCTTTTCCTCTTATCAACTCCTTTAACTGACTGTCATCAGCCTCTTTCTCATCACCAAAATGCTGCATCTCTTGCTATCTTCTACCACGATTTTCATGCCAACTGCTCTTCTGATCTTGCTAACTGCATGCCTCCCCTCTTGCCGTGGCCTCGCTGCACAAGACTGTCTCCTTTCTCTCGCCTTTATTCTGTCCACCTGTCTAATGCAAGAATTAACCAGTATTCTTAATCATTCATTCCTTTCTCTAGTAAACTCTGGAACTCCCTGCCTGCTTTTGTGTTTCTACCTTGAACTTTTTCAAGAGGGAGGTTTCAAGACACTTATCCTTTATTTTTTACTGACGCTCTCAACTCTTTATGGGGACTAGCACTTTTTTTTTTTTTGCAATTTTTATTATCCTTGGCCAGTGCCCCTCCTACATAAAAAAAAAAAAATCTATATGCTGACTGTTGACTATCCTGTATTATCACTCCCAGATCTTCCTCTTCTTGTACTTTTATTATTCTTTTATTTCCCATTTTGTATGTTCATTTTGGTTTCAACTTTTTTTTTCATTTCCATTACATGACATTTTTCACATTAAATTCTATCTCCCACTTCTTATTCCAGTCCCAGATTTTATTCAAATATTCTTTTAGAATTTCATACCCTTTGTTGTTTCTTATATATCTTTTTAATTTTGAATTGCCTGCAAACAAGCTCATGTAACTCTTTACTCCTTCAGACACATCTTTTTCTAAAGCTGAACTGTTCACTCAAACTTTTGCTAAAACCTCTACCTTGGACGATTCTGGGCTTGTTCCTCCCTCTCCTCTACCCTCTGACTACATGCTACCTATTAAAATTCTTCGCAATGATGTTTTCCATGCCCTCGCTGGCCTAAATCCTCGGAAGGCTTGTGGACCTGATGGGGTCCCTCCTATTGCTCTCCGAAACTGTGCCTCCATGCTTGCATCTTGCTTAGTCAAACTCTTTCAGCTCTGTCTGTCAACATCTACTGTACCTTTTTCTTCTTGCTGGAAGTTTGCCTACATTCAGCCTGTTCCTAAAAAGGGTGACAGTTCTAATCCCACAAACTACTGTCCTATTGCTTTAATTTCCTGCCTATCTAAAGTTTTTGAATCTATCCTTAACAGGAAGATTCTTAAACATCTATCACTTCACAACCTTCTATCTGATCACCAGTATGGGTTCTGTCAAGGCCACTCCACTGGTGATCTTCTGGCTTTCCTTACTGAGTCTTGGTCATCCTCTTTTAGAACTTTTGGTGAAACTTTTGCTGTTGCCTTGGACATATCAAAAGCTTTTGACAGAGTCTGGCACAAAGATTTGATTTCCAATCTACCCTCCTACGGCTTCTATCCTTCTCTCTGTAACTTCATCTCAAGTTTCCTTTCTGACTGTTCTGTTGCTGCTGTGGTAGATGGTCACTGTTCTTCTCCTAAATCTATTAACAGTGGTGTTCCTCAGGGTTCTGTCCTGTCACCCACTCTCTTCTTATTATTCATTTATGATCTTCTAAACCAAACTTCTTGTCCTATCCACTCCTACGCTGATGATACCACCCTGCACTTTTCCATGTCTTTTCATAGACGTCCAACCCTTCAGTAAGTAAACATTTCACACAGGGAAGCCACAGAAAGCTTGACTTCTGATCTTTCTAAAATTTCTGATTGGAGCAAAGCAAACTTGTTATTGTTCAATGCCTCAAAAACTCAATTCCTCCATCTATCAACTCGACACAACCTTCCAGACAACTATCCCCTCTTCTTCAATGACACTCAACTGTCCTCTTCTACACTGAACATCCTCGGTCTGTCCTTTACTTATAATCTGAACTGGAAACTTCACATCTCATCTCTAACTAAAATAGCTTCTATGAAGTTAGGCACTCTGAGACATCTCCGCCAGTTTTTCTCACCCTCCCCAGCCGCTATCTCTGTACAAGGGCCTTATCCGTCCATGTATGGAGTATGCTTCACATGTCTGGGGGGTTCCACTCATACCGCTCTTCTAGACAGGGTGGAATCAAAAGCTTTTCGTCTCATCAACTCCTCTCCTCTAACTGACTGTCTTCAGCCTCTCTCTCATCACCACGATGTTGCATCTCTAGCTGTCTTCTGCCGCTATTTTCATGTTAACTGATCTTCTGATCTTTCATGCTAACTGCATGCCTCCCCTCCTCTCGTGGCCTTGCTGCACAAGACTTTCTTCTTTCTCTCACCCCTATTCTGTCCACCTCTCTAATGCAAGAGTTAACTAGTATTCTCAATCATTCGTCCCTTTCTTTTGTAAACTCTGGAATTCCCTGCCTGCTTCTGTATTTCCACCTTCCTATGACTTGAATTCCTTCAAGAGGGAGGTTTCAAGATACTTATCCTTCAATTTTTGACTACTGCTTTGGACCCTTTTATGGGACTGGCATCTCAGTGGGCATTTTGTTTTTAATTGGATTTTTGTTGCCCTTGGCCAGTGTCCTTCCTACATAAAAAAAAAGGCATATAATTTATGTAAATCAGGAAAAGTATTTGTGCCAGCACTGATCCTTATGGTACTCCACTATCTACTTTTCTCTATTTTGATTTTACATCTTTTACTACCGTTCTCATTTATCTTCCCTTTAAGAAACTTTCCATCCATTTTTTTCTTCATTTAATCGTCCTATATTTTCTAGCTTTCATGATAGCCTGTTGTGGGGAACTTTATCGAAAGCTTTTTTTTAGATCAAAATGCACACAGTGTAGCCATCCATCCCTCTTCTGTGTTATATCAGTCACTCTTGAATAAAAGCTCATCAAATCAGTTACACATGATTGCTTTTGTCTAAAACCATACTGTTTTTCTGTTATATCATGTTTTTCTAGGAACTTCTACTTCTTTATCACTTTTTTCTTTAGAAACTGCTTCTTCATCACTTTTTCATGGATCTTACTTACTGTGCTGATCATTGATACTGGTCTATAGTTTAGTGGTTCTTCTTTCCTTCCACTTTTATAAATTGGCACTATGTCTGCTCTCTTCCATTCTTTATACACTCTTCCAGTTGATAATGAGCACTTAATTATGTCATATACTGGTTCATTTAATTGTTTCCTGCACCCTTTTAGGATGAATCCTGATACACGATATGGTCCTGTTGCAATCCTCTCTTTCAGTTCTTCTGTCATTTTATAAACTTGTTTAAATACTATAATTTCCTTTATTTGTTTTTTTTGTTTTCTCATCTTGTGATTCTTTAAATTCTGATTCTTCTGTGAAAGCTTTTTGATATTTTTTTGTTTAGCAATTCACTCATGTCTCTTGGATCTTCTCTATATTTCATTCTTATCTTTCAATCTTTTTACTTTTCCTTTTAGTTTATTTTTTCCATTTATGAATCTGTAGAACAGTTTTGGTTCATTCTTGCACTTTTCAACTATATCTTTTTCATACCCTTTCTCTTCCTTTCTCCTTACTTTCACATATTCATTTCTTGCTATCTTAAAGTCTTTATTTTTTGGTTTCAGTTTCTTTTCATTCTTATCCATGCTTTGTCTCTTTTATTTGTACTTGTACATCTTGCATTGAACCACCCATTTTCCTTTTTCTTTAGATTTGTATAATGGGACATAATTATTTATTCCTTTCTCATGTATTTCCATAAAATTTTTTTTTTTCTTTTTTTTTAGCAAAAGGATCACTGGGCAAGGGAAACAAAACTGGAAAAAAAAATTCCACTTAGGCGTCAGTCCTAAAAGAGACGTCAAGATGTCAATAAAAAATTGAAAAATACTTATCTAATACATCATTTATTTCTCTTTTCAGCTTTATCCAGTCCATTTCTTCATAAAATTTCTTAAGATCATCTATATTTGCTTTTCCATAGTTCCTTCCATTTTCTTTGTATGATTCATTGTTGCAGTTTGTATTTCCTGCACAATATGTTTTCCTGCACAGCAACACCAGTGAAAGGTGTAGCTAGCCAGTCAGGCCAGGTTGCTGTTATACCAAGCCCTGGAATAAAATTCTCAGTATCATCTCTGCTTCTGGTTCCTCCTTCCACCTCAATATGGCACAGCATTGTATCAATCTGAGGTAGGTGCCGAGAAGCAACACATGAACACCCAACCCCGAGGAAGTACCACAGGGAGAGATCGGGAGAGAGAGGCATGCTGGCTGGTGGCCATGTGCTCTTCTTACTACCAAGCTACCAGCAGCAGTCTCCCTCTAGCACAACATTCCACCAAGCAGTGTCCACACAGTCCCAGGGATCCTGGCTCCCAGGACATGCTTTTGGCTCCCTTTCCAGGGCTACAAATGTCCACAACACAGCCATAGGGACCATGTCCCTGGGCAGCACCACAGGACAGCCATAGGGACTGTAGGGTCTGTGTCCCTGGGTGGCACCACAGTCAACCCACTCTCCAGTCCCTCCATCTGGACTGGGGACTGCAGTTCCAGGCATGTCACCAACAGCATTTGAGGCATGGGCCATGAGCATGGAGGACTATGGCCTTATCTGCAGGTCTCATACATGAGACTCCTGTGCAGTGGAGAGCTCCAGCAGTGCATCGATGCCTGCCTTGACAAGCAGATCTTCAAACAACTCTGAACCTCAGCAGCGATAGACATGGTGAGAAGCATAGTGATTGATCAGCCCCTGGTGCGAGGTGGAGGCATGGACGGATTTCTTCTTGTATCCCCATGCACCTGGGAACAGTGTTGATGCATGAGTGGTGAAGCGTCAGGCCATGGTGGCCGAGTGCACTTTCTGGTGCCCTGAGTGTGATAAGTCACTCACCGAGTAAATGCTGAGCAGAAAAGTGGTCATGGGGCTAAGTGATCACCACATGGAAGAGGAAATGCTATGGTGTTTCCCACGTCTTCATTCTGTGAGTGACAAAGTGAGCATGTGTGAAATTATTGAAGCTGCCCAGTGATGCTGCCATACAAGGTGGTGGAAGAAAATGTGGAATGCTTTGAGAAGTGGTTCCTGGAGTAGTTTGTGTGAACGGTGTTTGCTCTGGAGTGCACATCCCTGCCAAAAATACATGAGCCCACTCATCACATCCATCCATGGTCTGGTGCACTTCCCCATGCAGTACACGTGCCTGCACCATCCCTCACCATTTCTATAATGAGGTGCAGTGCCAGCTCAACGATGACATCACCAGGGGCATAATTGAGGAAGTGCCTGCCAGGGAACTGACTGAGTGGTGTGCACATATGGTGGTAGTGCTCAAGAAAAATGGTGTGCCATGCAGAACAGTAGACTTCCAAAAACTCAACCAAGCATGCCTCCTTGAGACTCACCACACCAGGCCCCCATCTGACTTCATCACCAGCGTCCCCAAACACACATTCAAGACGGTGGTGGACACTACTCTGGGTACCACCAAATTCCTCTTGACAGTGAAAGCTGCAAGCTGAAAACGTTCATCACCCTTTGGAGACGGTTCCAGTACTACCAGACCCCCATGGGATACTGTGCAGCACAGGATGCCTTCACAAAGTGGTTTGACAACATAATCACTGGCATCCCCAGGAAGTTGAAGTGCATCAATGACATACTCCTGCATGACAACAGCGTTGAGGAGGCCTGGCATACTTACAGTCTACTGCAGGGGTGCCTGTACAACAGAATGATGCTCAGACCTGACAAGTTCAGCTTCTGCAGGAGGAGCGTCACATTTGCCAGGTACCTCCTGGACTGGGATATATATATATATATATATATATATATATATATATATATATATATATATATATATATATATATATATATATATATATATATATATATATATATATACCAGCCCAGTCATGACCTTGTCAGGAGCACCACCGAGTTCTCCACAGCCCCCAACTCGCCCCTGACAGACATGCAATCATGGTTCAGCCTTGTTAACCAAGTGGTGCCCTTCCTGGCAGTAGCCCCCTCATGGAGCCCTTCAGAGAGCTCCAGAGAAAAACCTCTGGAAAGACAATATATTGGGACAAAAGAAATGATAGGGAACCTGGCAGCAGAAGGACTTGGATACTATGATACTTCCTGCCCCACAGCTGTGCTCACAGACTACAGCCGGCAAGAGGTAAGATTCGTTGTTATGCAGCAGCACTGGTAGTATGTCTCCTTGGAAGCCCCTATGTGCTGCACAAGGAGATGGAAATTGGTTCTCTTCAGCATCTGGCACCTCACTGCAGCAGAGAAAAACTACAGGGCACTGTAGGGGGAAACACTCAGGATTAGCTGGTGTCCCATTCCTCCAGGACTGCAAGAACCTAACCTTCATTATAGACCATAAAGCCCTTACCAAAATCTTCGGTGACAAGGAATTAAAAGACATCAGTAACCCCTGCATTCTCACCATGAAGGAAAGGACTCTCATGTACAATTTCTGCATCAGATATGTCAAGGACAAAGCCAACTGTGCTGCGGACGCCTTCTCACGTTATCCAGCCTTAGCCAGCACACTGGAAGAGTCTGATGAAGCTGATGATGAAGTGGTGTGTGCAGTTATGATAATCATGACTGCAGAGGCAGTTGAGGATGACAATGGCCACATGGTAGATCTATGTCAAGTAGAGGTGGAGGCACTCAAGGACAAGGAATACCAGCTGCTACATGAATGTGTGTCCAACAGTGGCTGGACTGAATAGTACTCCAAACCAGCTGCCCTCCAGCCTTATTTCAGGATGTGGTGCCACTTGTCTTGCCAGGTTATACACAAGTGACAAGAGATTCCCATACCTCATCATCCCAGCCACCTTCTGATGCATGGTGCTCAACAACCTTCACACCAGAAATCAGGGCAGAGACTCCATGTTCTGCAGGGTCAGGCAATCCGTATACTTGCCTGGCATAGATGCAGAAGTTGAACAAAAGTGTCATCAGTGTCAGGTGTGTGAGACACACATTCAACCAGCTGAACTGCTCCTGCCCACCCCACCATCCCAGTTTCCATTCCAGCAAGTGGTGCTGGATTTGTTTCAACTAGAAGAGAACACCTATATTGCCTATGCCGACAGGCTGACAGGCTGGCTTGAGGTGGACCACTTGTCAGGTGGTGCCACCACCACTCGCTGCCTTCTTACGTCATTCTGGCTGTGGTTCACTCAGTTCGGCATCCCCAAGGAGCTGTCATGCAATGGAGGCACCAATCTCAGAAGTCACAAGGCAAAGGAATTCTTCAGTGATTAGTGAAGTGAATCTCCTCCACCCACTATGCCCAGTCTAACAGGTGTGCAGGAGCAGCTATCAAGTCAGTAAAGAGGCTACTGTGAGGCAACTTAACCTGTGAAGGCTCCCTAGATACCTTAACATGCCCTTGCAGGACTCTCAGGCATCCCTTGCTCAACTGCTAACAGGCAGGCAGCTGAGGAATGCCATACCTGTGGAGAGGTTTTGATATCTTATCGACGAACATTGGGACAAAATGCTGTGCATCCAAGAACGGGTCATGACTTGCACAGCAACCAGTGTCTCACTCCAGTACAACCAGTGAGCCCACAGCATCACTCCTCTGAAACCTGGGCAGTGAGCTCGCATTCAAAAAACCCAACAAAGGGGTGCTGGGATTGTCTGGGTACCATGGTGGAGTTGATGGCACCACGGCATTACCTAATGGAGCAGGATGGCAAAACGACAGTGAGAAACAGATGTCACATCCACCCACTCATCAGTTAACCACTGGCCACAGTACAGGTGTCGCCAGGGTCCACCACACCAGCCCAAGCCACCTCACCCAGACCAACATGCACCAGGCATTCCCCAAGGCACTTAGGTCATAACTGTAAACTTCCCCCAGGGATGTCTTATGTTACGTTCACTTTTTCCACCTTTAGTTCATGCTATTTTCTTACTCCAATGTATGGGTATCATTACATGTCTGTAATTGAGGGGGAGTGCAGGAGTCTGTATTTCCTGTATAACACGTTTTCTCATACGGCAGCACCAGTGAGGGGTGCAACCAGGCAGGCAGTTTCTGGCCAGCCACAGTCAGGCCAGGCTATTGTTATCCAGGCTTTGGAATAAAGTTCTCAGTATCACCCCTGCTTCTGGTTCTGCCTTCCACTCCATCATTCATCCTCTTCAGTAACATCATTATCAGTTTCTATTTCTATCATTACATGGTCACTTTTCCCATGGGGCACACATATCTTAGTACTTTAGTTAGGTCAATTCCTTTCATTAGTATTAGATCTTGTCTTGCTGGTTTGTCATCTCTCCTATATCTTGTATTTTCAATCACCCACTGCATGACTGTTTTCCATTGTCAGCTTCAGAAATCTTTCTCTCCACGCAGTCTCATTTCCTCCTGATTTAAATACTTTAATTTACTTCTTTGCAATTGAAGTCACCACCCAATACCACTCTTTTATTACTTTTGATTAATTTACTCAAACACTGAATGGTATCTTCTATTATTTTCATGTGTTCTTGCTTGTTCCAAGAATTTGTTTTGGGTAGTACATAGATTGTAATTACCGTTAGTATTTCTCCACTACTGTCCTCCAAGTTAACGCTCACTAATTCTGCTTTTCCTTCTCCATATTTCATTATTTATGTCTTCACCTCTTTTCTTGTTATTATCATTACACCTCCACCTGCTTTATCAATCCTGTCTCTGTGCCCTGTCTAATTAATGACTATTGTAGTTAATGTCTATCTGGTTCTCTTCTTTTAGTTTTGTTTCCATTAAACACACCACATTCGGATTTTCCTCTTTTCAAGTCTCGTAATTCCAGTTTTCTGTGTATCAATCCGTCTATGTTGGTATACATCACATTTAGTCCCTCATTTTTACTATTTTTCTCTATTTTCTTTTCTTTTATTTCTTTACCTTTATGTGTGTGCATATGTGTGTGTGTGTTTATATATATATATATATATATATATATATATATATATATATATATATATATATATATATATATATATATATATATATATATATATATATATATATATATATATATATACTATACTATATAGATTATACAGATGCTATACCATTTCATCAGATTGGTGTGTATTTCATATTGAAATTCACTCCCTCACAAACCTGACACTAGGGAAAATGACACTCGCCATATCACAATGGAGAGAGCTCCCAGACAGGGGGTCATCAGGCTTGCCAGCCTGATCCAAGTGGTTACGCTCAACAAATAGGACCACACCTGGCCCCCAGAACCATGCTAACTGCTCCTGAGTCATCCTGGCTTCAAAACTACCAAATACCAGGCTGCTACATGCTCCTAACACCTGTGCCTCCTTAACTGCAGATGTCACATCAAAATGGAGCATCAAACCTCCATCCTCCTCTCTCCATGGGTTAGACAAATTATAGCTATCACCCTCTGCTTCTTTGCCATTCACTCTTGCCTTGGCAAGTAGTGGAGCATCAAATCCTTGTGGGGCAGAACCCTCCTTGGATACATTAGCAGCTGCACTATCAACAGCTACCAACATGGGTAGCTCACTTTGTGAGCAAGCACCCACCATGTCTGGTTCTGGCAAGGGAGCAGCCTGCTCCCTTCCTCTGGTACACTCAGCAGGGGAGGAAACTCCCACCTCCTCAGCATAGGTCAGGAGTCTCTGTGCCCTTGGCAGTGACCCCTAATACACCAGACACAACAGGCTAGGGTGCAGACTGAGTACTAGCACCCACACCCTCAACTCCAGGTGACAACTCTGCATGAGGATCACCTCTGAGAGGCTTCACAGGTTAAGGTAAGCCAGTGAACAAACAATCCAAACTCAGCCCTTCGGTCTCACCCTCAGCAACACTCTCAACAAAGTCAGGTGCTTTCTGTGGGGGTTCTGCACTTCTGCAGTCAGCCCCAGCACACTGACTCAGACAGGAGACCAATTCTGACTTGTGCAGATCCTCATCAGCAGCAGGACAGGCCTCTGGGCACTCTTCCCCCACTGCAACATCAATACTAACATGGCACTCATCTTGTGATGGGCCTGCCTTATTGCAGCTGACCCTAGGAGTCACAGAATCTGTAAGCACCCAACATCGTGGTACTTGCCTCACCTTAGGACAAGCAACACTTATTGTACATTGTGCATCTCCGTCCCTTCTAACCTTTTTTCTCTCTTTCCTCTTCCTCTCATCTCCTTCGCCTTTCTCTCTCTAATTACACCTTACACAACAATATATATATATATATATATATATATATATATATATATATATATATATATATATATATATATATATATATACATACAGTAAAATCCCTCTTATCTGGCATCAACGGGACCACCGACATGCCGGATACTTGAATATTGCTGGATACTTGAATAGAAGTGAAATTATGTCCACAATCACCACCCTACACTCACGCATCTTACCATAACAAAGATCAGCTGATCTTAATCAGCAACTGATCTGATCAGCTGCTTAAGTGTAAGCACAACATGCTTCCTCTTTTCTACAACTTTAGGCATGATGAAGGCGTCAAGCGATAAACAGTGCACACGCGGGACTGAGTCACTGAGTAAACACAATGCAGTGGGCTGCGGGTGGCGCGAAGCAGTGCGCTCTGGTGGCGAAGGGATAAAGTATGCCTACGCATGATTTTATGAGTACACATTGATTTTTTTATTGATTTTAAGGCTCGGGGAAAACTGTGCCGGATACTTGAGGCTGCCGGATACTCGAATGCCGGATAAGAGGGATTTTACTGTGCGTGTGTGTGTGTGTGTGTGTGTGTGTGTGTGTGTGTGTGTGTGTGTGTGTGTGTGTGTGTGTAGATTTATTGTTATGACTACAAATCCTGTCCTTCTCACAGCAGCCTTTAACTCGTCAAACCTCTCTAAACTACCCCTTATGTATTTAGTGCAGGGCTAGACTACAGGTTACAAGGTCATTCTGGTCTCTTGCACCACTTAAAGAGATGGTTGCAACTCCAGGTTCAACCACCCTGATGGCTGCCACTACCTCTAGTCTATCTCCAGCATAGACTAGTGCAGGGTTACAATCACTTGCAGGGTCCATCTGTTCTCCTGTAGAAAAATTAAACAATGAGGTTGCCACTCTGCCTTAACACAAGCACAGAGAAAGGTATAATACATCTTAACAGACAGTGAACATGCATTTGCTGGGAAAGAATCAAAAGCCACGTTCTAGGAAGCACAGCTACAACAACTGAGAAATGGTCATAAGGCTTATAATATTCTACAAGCTTCCGCCCTCACAGAAACAACAAACAAATCCACCTGCGCTTATAGAATATCGCATCCAACAGATGAGCAGTATTGTACGCAACCTCTCAGGTTGCATACAACCTCAAGGAGGTAACAGATGTCACTGTACAACAAACAAACTATAATCCCCTGATTCAGAGCTCCTGAAAGAACTGTGAAACTCAATAGCATTTAACGATACAACAAAATGTTACACAAAAAACACCGCACAATGACAGGCATGGAACAGCTCGCAACTACCACAAGGTTTCTCTGGCACATTCACATTCAGTCACAACCCTTATGACTGATGCATTACCTACTTAATTCGCCAGGGCGGTGCTGCTGCAATCTCATATATAATATTAACTAACAAGCACCCGCTAAACAGGTAAACATCACCTTATCTCATGCCAGGGATTTGCTCTGCATTCACTAATTGTTGTCTGTGTGAATGTCTAGACCCAACTGACTCCTCAGAACAATGGAATGCCTCTCTCAACTCATGCCTTTCACAAAGTGGGGGGAAGTCACATGACAAAGAAGAGGGGGGAATAGGAGACTGTTTGGGGGGAATGATGTAACACCACCCACCTGCTCACTCACTACAAGGGAACAGTGACAGTAATGTTACTTTTGCTTGGTGTATTTCCCTGAAGGGCTTGGTTACAATCTAACTGTCTCATGATGTGCACAAGCTTCTACTCTTCGAAATTATAGTACTTTTTATGTGATGTTGAAAAGGGAATGTGGAGAAATAAACAAAATAACTGTTGTAGCCTACTCAACAGACAGTCCCTACCCACCTCCCCTCTTTCTGTTGCATTGGACTCACCAGCCCCCCCCCCCCCCTCTCTCTCTCTCTCTCTCTCTCTCTCTTCATCTCATCTCATCTTTACTCATCTTCTAATAATTTATGCAGCTCATTGCATCTTCTCTCTCCCCTCCCCCCCAAAAAATTTCAGAAGTCTGAGGACTTAATAAATTTTTTTGGAATATATTGACAACAAAATTTAGGTCCAGGCCTGTGACAGTCAAATCAGTTACAATATTGTTGGCTCCCTTAATGTGCCTGACATCGAGGTAAGTTTTATGTTTTTAAATTTGAAGTGACTCAGAAACTGCAAGGGAGTATGTTCCAGGAAAATAGTCACCTTGGGGCCATAAGCAGGCACATAAACCTTGAAAGGCTGCAGGGCCAAAATTATAGCAAGGAGCTCTTATCTAATAACAGAGTAATTCTTTTGGGTAAACTTCTTGGAAAATAACAAACAGGATGGCTGACTTGATTATCATCTGGCTGCAGCAACACAACCTCCACTCCTGCTTAGCTGTCATCAGTGGCTAAAGCAAAGGGTCATGAAAAGTCAAGTGCCCTCAACACTGGTAGGTTGCACAGCACAGCTTTTAGTTTCATAAAAGCTCCCTCACACTCTCTGGTCCACTCCTAATGACACTCTTTCTGCAGGAGGTCTGTCAGGGGGGCCATTACGATAGAATACCCCAGGACAAACTGGTGGTAGTATCCAACTACCTCGAGGAACCTCTGGAGAGCTCGGCAAGAGGTTGGGGTCGGGAATCGCCTGATCGCCTCCACTTTGGCCTTGGGTGGGGTCACATAGCCGTGACCTACCACATATCCTAGCTACTGGACTCAGGCCTTAACAAACTCACATTTATCAAGGTTGATGACTAAGCCTGCCTTCTGGAGTCATGCAAACAGTGCCTCCATGTTAGTGAGATGGTCATGCTAGTTGGTGTCATAAATGACTACATCGCCAATATAGAGAATGCAGTGTAGCAAGCCTTCTACTACTCACTCCATTAACCACTGGAAGGTGGCCTGGGCATTTTTCAGGCTATAAGGCATTGATGCACAGCACCAATGGCCACGAAACTAGCAATCTCTTTTGTCCAGGTAGTCAGGGGGACCTGTCAGTACCCCTTGACAGGATCAATTTTGGTTATAAATGTGGCTGCCCCAATTCAGTCCACAGAGTCATCTACTCTAGGCAGGAGGTAAGTGGCAACCTTAGACAGGGAGTTCACCTTTCTAAAATCAATGCAGAACCTGACCCGGCTATTATGGTTAGGCTGGAGAGTGACAGGTGAACTCCACTTACTATAGCTCAACTTAGTAAGACCTGATCTAGCATGTTGTCTAACTCCTCCTCCAGTAGCTGCTGCTTATGGGGATTCACCCAATAGGGAGATAGCTTGACAGGGGTAGCATTCCCTACATCAGTATCATGCTTCACCAGAGCTGTCCTTCCAGGAGTACTGATGAAGACTGAGGGGTATTTTCCCAAAACAGTTTAACATTTCATGCTGGCATGCTAGGTCCAGGTGACTCTGTTCTCTTCTTAAGGAGCTGAGCATTATTCTGCTCTCAATACTCCATGGGCACAACAGGCTCAGGGCCAAAATTATCAGGTTCTTCTCCATCACTTCCCAGAAACATAGCTAAGGGCACCTCTTCCATGGCTGAAACTAAGTAGTCTTGCTGGCAATTCTTATGTTAATAAGGCTTCATCATATAGACATGGCAAAGCTGAGCCTGCTTTTGCCAATCACAAGTAGCAACCAAATAATCTAACTCATCCACTCCCCTCTCCACTACATAGGAACCACTGTAGCGTGCAGCCAGTGGTTGTATCTGGATTGGGAGTAACACTAGCACCTCATCCCTGGGAGCAAAACACTGATACTTAGCCTTCTGGTCATAGTACATCTTCATATTACTCTGAGCCTGGCCCAGGTGCAACTGAGCCACCTCAAGAGCTTTCATCACCTGCTCCTGAGTGCACATCCCCATTTCCAACAGAGATTCCAACAGGCCAGACCAGGGGTGACACCAGGCATCCCAAATCACATCTAATGGGTCATGCACATGGTGCCCGAAAATAAGCTGATTCAGGGAGAACCCCAACAAAATGGTGGGTGCCTCTCGCACAGCAAACATTATGTAAGAGATTGTCTCATCCCAATCCTTATCATGGTCCAAATAGAAGAATCTCAACATGGTTTTCAAAGTTTGATGATGTCTCTCCAAGGTCCCTTGTGACTGAGGGTGGAAGGCACTGGAGAGAACATGCCTAATCCCCCACTCTGTCATGGTTTCAGCAAACACTTTTGAAGTGAATTTGATCCCTTGGTCTGACTGTACCTCAGAAGGCAGTCCAAAATAAGTAAAGAAATTGAATAGGGCCTTAAACACTACCTTG
The DNA here is from genome assembly GCF_035594125.1 of Scylla paramamosain. NCBI lineage: Eukaryota > Metazoa > Arthropoda > Malacostraca > Decapoda > Portunidae > Scylla > Scylla paramamosain. The sequence continues at coordinate 8,358,439 of NC_087168.1, forward strand.
GAGTGAGTGTTCCAAAGGATTATGGCTTCAAGGTACCTTGTTGTGACAGCCATTACAATAAGCAGGTATTTATAGCCTGCTTTAGAAGGGGGGAGAGAACCCACCATATCACTTTGGTGTGTGGGAGCAGTGTGTGGTGTGAATCTGGTGTATGGGAGGTGTGTTTGGTGTGACTGTGGTGTGTGGGAGCAGTGTGTGGTGTGACTGTGGTGTGTGGGAGGTATGTTTGGTGTGATTTTAGTGTGTGGGAGCATTGTGTGGTGTGACTGTGGTGTGTGGGAGTAGGGTGTGGTGAAACTGTGGTGTATGGGAGTGTGTGTGGTATGACTGTGGTGTGTGGAAGGTGTGTTTGATGTGACTGTGTGTGTGTGTGTGTGTGTGTGTGTGACTGTGGTGTATGAAAGCAGTGTGTGGTGTGACCGCGGTATATGGGAGGTGTGTTTTGGTGTGACTGGTGCACGGGAGGAGTGTGCAGAGTAGGAACTGATCATCCTCAAAGTTGAAATGTTAAGGATGGATCACTTTTGTTTTCACTTGTTCGAATGTACAGCATGATTGACGAAGGCAGCTTCATTTTTGTATCACGACAGTTTGTATAACAGAAGACTAGCAGGTCGTTTTGAAGCATTATTCTCATTCAGTGTACATAGTATAGATATATAATATACACATACATTCATTGTATGTGTATGACGCTCGCACCACTCTGGTTAACCGACAGGACTCCCTGTAGTGACTTACTATATTATAACTGAATCTCACCTTATGCGAGTACCATCAGCATATCGCGCAACCTAGCTCACTCAGACTTAGATATGTGTGTGTGTGTGTGTGTGTCAGAAATGTCTCTTCATCCTTGCCAGTGTAATTCGGTTTCGGGAGCCTCGCAAAAAAAAACAGCGCGACGAGGGTGTACACTGGAGTGGTGATTCAAGGGATACAGCCTCTCTTTTGCCTCCCTACCACTGCAGTGCCGTGAAAATAATCTTGGTGCCGACAAAAGTTTTATTTCGAGCCGTTACGGACTTTGTAACCATAAAACAACAACAAAAAAAAAGTCCAACATTCAAGCCTTACCTGAGCGCTACAGTAGAAGTGCAGGAGCAGTATTGCCACAGATTTTATTTATTTTATTTTTTTTATATAAAAGATCTTGGGTTTTTACCTTGACCTTGGAGTCTTGGAGTTTTAATGTCAGAATCCAGTAAATCTTGGAGTTTTAACCCACAAACTTCAGACAAAAATAGACATCATAAAAAGGGCGAAAATCAAAATCTGAAAGCATATAATAAATTAGAATATTCTTATGTGAAATATGACAAAAGATGAAAGTGGTACATAAATTATTAGAGCAAATATAAGGTAGTCAAAGTTTGATGATTTGAAAAGAAAAAAAAAAATGCGCGAAAATTTGTCTTGCCGGATAGAATGACGGCTCCTGGGTGGCGACATGATAACTCCGGTCGGAAGACAGCTGCATCTCTCTCTCTCTCTCTCTCTCTCTCTCTCTCTCTCTCTCTCTCTCTCTCTCTCTCTCTCTTATTTTAAATTTGACTAACGCAAGGTTTATGCGTGATTTAATGGCACTGCCTCATTCTTCAGCATTAACTGAGAGAGTGTTCTCTCAACTAAATAGCATGGAAACCAAGCAAGCAAACAGACTTAAGACTAGCACGGTAGCAAACAGGCTTCTGGCAATACAGTCCATAGCAAGACAGGATGTGCCTTGCTATGAATGGGAGCCATCTAAAAAAAAAATCTCAGAGGTTAAGAATGGGTAAATGTCGAAAGCGTTACGAAGATAAAAGGAGAAAGACGGAACAGGTAATTGTACAACTTATTTTCACCTATTTTGTATTAGGACATTATTAGAGGTAGATTTAGGAACCTTGGATTTTTTAAGGTAACCTAGTAGTTTTATGCAAAGCAACCTTGGTATATTTTCATTTTCCTCAGTGGCAACATTACAGGAAGATTCATTGCCGCGTGTAAAGATCTTAAACCTCCACGCAATAGCTCACAGGGTTACGAACAGAAGGCACTTAATTATAAAAGACAGGATCGTAGTTCCTTGTAATAGTTGTGTAATTGGAGTTTAGTTTACAACTCGTTGTTTTATTCTTTTCGCCAGAGTTCAACAACATTCCGGTCACGTCGCGGGTGCAGAGAAGGGAACTTTACAGCATGCTGGTGACATGGAGAAAGAGGCTTGAGAAATGACTCTGAGTAGGAGGACATGAGTGTGGCATATCAAAAGGCACAAAACAGGCTGTGTACCAAATACAGCGTGAATCAAAGTGAAGCATTAAAGGGAAGAGGGAGAAGAGGAATAAGAGTGAGCTTGTTGGGGTTTTGAGGTGTGGGCTAGTGGGTGGGGAGTGTAAGGGGAAAGGTGACGGTAGATGTGAACACAAGTAAGAGCTGGCAACGGTCGAAAAGGTTATTGTGTTACTCGGTAAAATAAATAAATAAATGAATAAATAAATAAATAAAATAAATAGATAAATAAATAAGTAGAAATCTAGCCAAGAAAAGTTTTAACCCGAAAAACGTATTTGAATGGTTACTTTTGTAGAGTACTGTACTTTTCAAAGGTCAAAAAGAGGTTTTATAGTTTATACTGTAAAACAATATACTAACTAAAATTATATCAGTGGAAAATCAAGCCAGATTTTACCCATTCGTATTACAGTTCTGTATAAAGAAGAAAGCATTAGTATGTCCTTTGTGGTGAGACGTTGCTGGGAAAGGTGAAAGAAGCCTGCCAACATTATAATGACACTTTAAAGTTAACAGAGTTGATGTTGAATGAAGAAAGTGCAATGTTAATCGCATTTATGTAAATTACGTCCAGAGAAATTCCATCCATGAAAATTGCTTCTTAAAAATTTCCCTCAAAGCTATTTCCTCAATGATAAATTCTCACAACCTAACTTAAGGTAAGCTTACATAATTTACTAGAGGAAATTACTTTAGGAAAAATGTTGCTGATGAAATGCTTGTGGAAGAAAGAGAACTTACGATGTGCGATAACATACAGCACAAAGACTTATTGTGCCAGAATGGGTGGAATGAAGTTATTTAGGAGCAAAGAAAATATAAATACTTGTACATACTGCAATTTTAGTGAAAAGAAAATAGTTGGAAATTAATGAATGTAAAAGCTTCCCCTCTCTTGCACCTCTGACCACTCAACACGCGGCACTTTAAATAAGTCCGCTCATGATTAGCAAAGCACGTTTGCTTCACATCATAATGACGGGATCTTCCATGAGAGAGAGAGAGAGAGAGAGAGAGAGAGAGAGAGAGAGAGAGAGAGAGAGAGAGAGAGAGAGAGAGAGAGAGAGAGAGAGAGAGAGAGAGAGAGAGAGAGAGAGCTAATAGTTTATAAGGAATGAAAAAAAAAACTTTCACTCGACCCGGATGATTACTCTTAGAATGTTGTGTGGGTTATGTAAAGCTTAAATTATATGTCTCATTCAGTTTAATTGTTTACTTGTCTCGCAAAAAAAAAAAAAAAAAAAAAAAAAAAAAAAAAAAAATATATATATATATATATATATATATATATATATATATATATATATATATATATATATATATATATATATATATATATATATATATATATATATATATATATATATATATATATATATATATATATATATATATATATATATATATATATATATATATATATATATATATATATATATATATATATATATATATATATATATATATATATATATATATATATTGACTGAGTGATTGGTTAGTTGGTTGGTTGACTGACTGATTGGTTGGTTTGGTTCTTTGGCTGATTACTTTGGTGGTTGATTGATTGCTTGGTTGAATGGTTGATTGATTGCTTGGTTGAATGGTTGATTGATTGCTTGGTTGAATGGTTGATTGCTTGGATGAATGGTTGATTGATTGCTTGGTTGAATGGTTGATTGCTTGGATGAATGGTTGATTGATTGCTTGGTTGAATGGTTGATTGCTTGGATGAATGGTTGGTCGGCTGATTGATTTATTGGTTGGTTGACTGGCTGGTTGGTTGGTTGTTTGGTTCTTTGGTTGGTTGGTTGTTTGATTGGTTGGTTGGTAGGTGGGTTGGCTGGATGGTTGGTTGGTTGATTGGTTGGCTGGTTGGTTGATTGGTTTGCTGGTTTGTTGATTGGTTGGTTTTAAAACGTCGCAACTGTCTTAAAGTCACAAGAAGGGTGTCAGGCTTAATTCCCAAGAGATTTAAGTTGAAGGCGAAGTGTCGTCGCTTTTGCTCCTCTGTATGACATATCCTCGAATAAAAGGTAAAACTGAGGTGCGTGTGTGTGTGTGTGTGTGTGTGTGTGTGTGTGTGCATGTGAAACTTGGCAATGCCACAACAACTAAGTTGCAAAGATTATTTACAGTAGATCAGCTCGGGCGTCCGGGCAACCAGTGTACCGTTTCTTAGGTTCTTAAAAATGTCCTTTACCGATCAAGTTGCAAGGGAAGGTGATGTGTGTTAGCTGTTTGTACGAACTTAAAACTTTAGTGTCTTAACTGCTGAACCACACCGGCTGCTTTGTAACTGAAAGATCGGAGGCACCCTTATCTACGGCTTAACTATCAGTGCACGCATCGTTAGTCCTTCTGGCATTGAGATTCTTCCATGAAACTTTCATGCAAAATTATTCCTACCGTGATAATCCCCTCGACCAAAAATCTAACCTTGCTTAACGTCATCGAATTTGTCACGAAGAATTATTTTTGGGGAGAATTTTGTGTGTGAAATATTCATGGAGATATGGATCCTTATAAGGTAATAGGGCACTTAGCTGTCTTTTCTTGTAGTCTGTAGGAGCAAAGTGTGAGAATACGAAGAAAGGAAGAAGAAAAAAATAGTTGCAAGCATGATCTTCATATAAACAATTTTTTAAAATAAATTGAAAGATAGACGAATTAGTAATAGGGACTCGGAATGCAGTTCAACCCCTTCAAATTATTCGCGGATGAAAGGATGAAATAACAAGGTGAGAAGTACGATAACAGATGACAGCAACCTCACTCGTGTCATTGTAGGATCAGAGGAGGTTTTTGCATTGTACACGCCATTTTTTTAAAATTTTAATATGCTACATTTCTCACTTTAGATTAGACAATGTAGCTTGTAATAAATTGCCTTGGAAAGGATAACAGTCATGTTTGTTGCAGTTTGCTTTTCCTTCGTATTCCTTTGTGATTACCAAAAGTGCTTTATCTAGCCCATAGAAGAGAGAGAGAGAGAGAGAGAGAGAGAGAGAGAGAGAGAGAGAGAGAGAGAGAGAGAGAGAGAGAGAGAGAGAGAGAGAGAGACTGACTGACAAAACAAAGATGTTAATGTATTTTTTCACATGAAATCAGCAGGATACATGTGCGTACAAACATATACTCACTAGGTAATCTCTGTAAGAATTCTTATGATAATTACTTGTCACAAAGGCAATAATGTAAGTATTTCACAACGGCACGCGCAGCAATTAGAACACAGATAATCCATAATACATAATATCTTTAATTAATTATTATTTATCTGTGCACTTCATTTGCTAATTAAAGTCTCATTCAGCAGGAATTGGTATTTAGGTGTGATGAGAAACTGTGTTCAGATTCCGAAGCGCTCCTGTTTCTGAATGGCGTGGGAATGGGCAAGACTGGTGCTCTTCATCTGACGATCTGTATACTTGTTCATTTATCATCTTTCTTTGTGTAAGATGGAATCAGGGTAAGAGCAGCAAAAAAAAAAAAAAAAAAAAAAAAAAATCCATCGAAGGCGCTAATCTCTAAAGAGTACAAAGGAAAATCCAAATATTATAAGTGTCTCGAAATCTCCCTCTTGTAAGAGTTCGTCATAGGTAGGATGAAATACAGAAGCAGACAGGCAGGTTCAGTGATTACCAGTAAAAGGGATGCAAGACTGAGAATACCCAGTAACTCTTGCACTAGGAAAATGGATAGAATAGGTGTGAGATAGAAGAGAAAGGTTTGTGAACGAAACCGCTGGAGGGAAGGCATGCAATTAGCAAGATCTAAAGATGAATTAGCGTGAAGTTGAAGGTAGCTATAGAAGATAGCAAGAGATGAAACGTACCGACGAAGAGAGAGACGGCCATGGTATTAAAATACCCCTTCCCATTCCTGTCCCCCTCCCTTTGCCTTGGCCGTTTGTGATAATATTAATTTCCCCCATCCCCGCGAGTGTGTTTAAAACTGTGGCGATGAAGCGGGAATGAGTAGAAAAAATTTTGACTGGACAGTGTGAGAGAGAGGACACCTTCGCCTTCCCTTCGTATTTTTTTTTGGAAACAATACAATTATTTATCGGTTTTTATAAAAGGAAATGCATTTTTAGTAGTGAAAAATAATGGAAAAACATTTCAGACTTTGCTTAAATGGATATATTTGTAATGTTTCTGGAGATACTGGTGTTCCCATGTGATTGTACACATACCCCGAGGCAGTGCAGCCTCCAGCTGCCGGTATAGGTTCACTCGAGGTCTATCCAGAACTCGGGATCAGCGTTTGCGTGAACAGCCTGCCAGATGTACGGTTCGATGCCTCATTTGCGCCCAGCTGTCACAGAGTGAGCATCTCGCTGCTCTGAGGATGAATTCGGTAGATGATATTTTTCTTGGGACTGTTTGAATACTCAGATACATTATTTTCGTGTCTGTTATTGTTCTTACATTCTATGTCATCTTCGTTGCCTCAATAAAGTCTTCCTTTTGGTTTCCAATGGACCACACTTGATAAGGGAGGAGTTCGCTTGTAAACACTAAACATGGCAAAAGCGCAGAGGTGATAGTGTTTACAGGTGAATTCGTCCCTTATCGAGTGTGGTTCACTGGACATCAAGAGAGGACTTTATTGAGGCAACAATGATGGCATAAATTTAAGAACAATAACATTAGACACTAAAACAATGTATCTTAGTATTCAAATCTTCCTAAGAAATCATGAGCCGAATATAACATCTACCGAATTAACCCACAGAAGAGCAGGATGTTCATTCACTCCGTGACGGCAGGGCGCAAATAAGGCATCGAACCGTACATCTGGCAGGCTATTCACGCATGCGCTGATCCCGAGATCTGGATAGACCTTCGAGTGAACCTACACCGGTATGAGTTGCTAGAGAGAGAGAGAGAGAGAGAGAGAGAGAGAGAGAGAGAGAGAGAGAGAGATCCCTCCAAACCCCCCCCCACAAAAAAAAAACAGCCCAAGGTTTTTTATTTATTTATTTATTTTTTTTTTTATTTTACATATCAAAACTTATTTGTGTATCATATTGATAAATAAGGTGTATATACTCGTATGTACATATACATAAAAAGTGTAAAATTAGTTAAGTCTGACCCGTTCATTTCCTGTAAAGCACAAGTTAACACAGGATTTATCAAACTGGACCAACCTGTATCAGTATGACCCAAGCAAGTGTCTGTTCTTCATTAATAAAGTGTCAAAATCTTTCAAGATTTAACTCATCTCTTGACTTCTGGCACCTAGCCAAAAACATCTCCAATAACTTTGCTTCTTCATCTTTTCCTCCTTTATTTCAACCTGATGGTACCACTGCCACTTCCTTCATCTGTAAAGCTGAACTCTTCACTCAAACCTTTGCTAAAAAATCTACCTTGGATGATTCAGGGCCTGCTCCTTCCTCTCCTCCATCCTTTGACGACTACTTCATGCTACCTATTAAAATCCTTCGCAGCGATGTTTTCCATGCCCTCGCTTGTCTTAACCCTCAGAAAGCTTATGAACCTAATGGTCCTCTGTAGACGCCGTCACGCCTATAAGGAATCAGGATGTTAAACGAGCCAGTCGTTTACTCGCTTTAATGCGGTTAACCTGTAGTGACAATTAATTTGACATCAGAGCGAGGAGTATTGAAATACAATAAAACATTCGCATGCACTTAAGGCACATAGACGTCATAAAGAGACAGAATTCTATCATAATAAAGTGCGATAATAACAAATGCGATACATGTATAATAATTTTCAGTGCATTTTGACATGTAGCAGTTACTGCTAATTAACCACGATGCAACACTTACGACTATGAGGGTCGGCGTTTGAGGGTCTAGGGTTTATGGAGCAAACAGAGCAAGTCGCAACACCCCTCTTTCTGAAGACTGGGCACAATCTGCCCCATTCTGAGGCCGCTGGGCCAGATATGCGACCCCGGTTGACCCATACCTCTACAGAGATCCCTCTGTGTCTTATCTACCCTTCGCGCTATGTCATCAACTTTTCCACGTAAACACAACCCTCACTACCTCTCAACAGCTAAGCTCTCCACAGCTAGTTCCTCTCACACAACTTCACTACTGCAATTAACTACTGCAATGAATGCAGTTTCCTTAATTTCTACTCTTTCCTTAGTGTTACACATGCTTCATATTAGTCTCTCGCCACCAGCCTCACAGGACCTTGTGAGGCGAAACAGCTGGCGACTACACCTCCTATTGTTCTCCGAAAATGTGTCTGTGCTTGCACCTTAACTAGTCAAACTCTTCCAACTCTGTCTGTCATCATCCACCTTTCCTTCTTGCTGGAAGTCTGCCTACATTCAGACTGTTCCTAAAAAGGGTAACCGTTCTAATCCCTCAGACTATCATCCTATTACTTTAATTTATTGCCTCTCTAAAGTTTTGAATTTATCCTGAATAGTAGGAATCTTAAACATCTTTCACTTCACAACCTTCTATCTGATCGCCAAGTATGGGTTCCGTCAAGGCCGCTCTACTGGTGATCTGGTTTTCTTTACTGGTTCTCTTCTAGAGATTTTGGTGAAATTTTTGCTGTTACCTTAGACATATCAAAAGTTTTTGACAGAGTCTAGCACAAAGCTTTGATTTCCAAACTATCCTCCTACGGCTTCTATCCTTCTCTGTAACTTCATCTCAAGTTTCCTTTCTGACCGTTCTTTTGCTCTTGTGGTAGACGGTCACTGTTCTCCTAAACCTATTAACATTGGTGTTCCTCAGGGTTCTGTCACCCAATCTCTTCATATTAATTAATTAATGATCTTCTAAACCAAACTTCTTGTCCTATCAACTTCTACGCTGATGATGCCACTCTGCACTTTTCCTCGTCTTTTCATAGACGTTCAGTCCTTCAGGATTTAAACAGCTCACGAAAGGAAGCCACAGAACCCCTGACTTATGATCATTCTTAAATTTCTGATTTGGGCAGAGCAAACTTAGTATTGCTCAATGCCTCAAAAACTCAGTTCCTCCATCTATTAGCTCAACACAACTTTCCAGACAACTATCCAGTCTTCTTCAATGACACTCAATTGTCCCCCTCTTCTACACTGAACATCCTTGGTTTGCCCTTTACTTATAGTCTAAACTGGAAACTCCACATCCTATCTCTAGCTAAACAGCTTTTATGAAGTTAGGTGTTCTGAGTTGGCTCCTCCAGTTTTTTTTTTTTTTCACCCTCCATCTGCTAACTTTGTACAGGAGCCTTATCCATCCATGTATGAGGTACGCTTCCACTCATACCGCTCTTTTAAACAGGGTGGAATCGAAAGCTTTTCGTCTTATCAACTCCTCTCCTCTAACTGACTGTCTTCAGCCTCTCTCTCATCGCCGCAATGTTGCATCTTCTGCTATCTTTTACTGTCATTTTCATGCCAACTGCTCTTCTGATCTTGGTAACTGCATGCCTCCCCTCCTCTCGCGGCCTCGCTGCTCATCCCTATTCTGTCCACCTCTCTAATGTAAGAGTTAACCAGTATTCTCAATCATTCATCCCTTTCTCTGGTCAGTTCTGGAACTCCCTTTCTGCTTTTGTATTTCTTCTTTCCTATGACTTGAACTCTTTCAGGAGGGAGGTTTCAATACATTTATCCTGTAATTTTTGACGACCGGCACCTCAGTAGATATTTTTCTATTATATTTTTGTTGCTTTTGGCCGGTCCCCTCCTACATGAAAGAAAAAAAAATTCAGCCTTTTTATTTCATTCTTAGATTACTTTTTAATAGTTTTTTTTTAAACTGATTTACATATAAATGTGAAGAATAAACAAAAAAAAAGTAAAATCTCCCAAAAAACAATAATCCCCCCAAAAAGTGACTTGGGTTTTTTTTAAACCGGGTTTTTTCCAACACTGGAAAGAATGGTACGCATTTCCATAGATACCACACACACACACACACACACACACACACATACACACACTATGCCCATCTAGCGATGTAAACGTGATCATATCTCGATCTTGCCTGGAGAGAGAGAGAGAGAGAGAGAGAGAGAGAGAGAGAGAGAGAGAGAGAGAGAGAGAGAGAGAGAGAGAGAGAGAATGGTATACATTTCCTTAGATAACACACACACACACACACACACACACACACACACACACACCACACACACTGACAATATGCCCATCTAGCGACATAAACGTAATCATATATCTCGATCTTGCCTGGAGAGAGAGAGAGAGAGAGAGAGAGAGAGAGAGAGAGAGAGAGAGAGAGAGAGAGAGAGAGAGAGAGAGAGAGAGTGGGGGGAACATTATACCAGACAATGGTGTGCAGCTTCTCAAAGAACACACACACACACACACACACACACACACACACACACAGTGAGCACCTCTTGCCAGTAGTGTTTATGGCAAAGCGTGATTGGGAAACAATAGACAATGGTGTATATAAATGCATAAACCACCCAGCGTGGCATAACTGGCAACTCATATCGGTAGGCCTAGCTAGCCTCTGAGACCCCTGCGAGTGATCTTCAAGGTCACCAACAAATTTTTGAATTTTTAATTTGCTATTTTGTTGTACATCATCAACTTTATGGAATATTTTGCATTATATAGTGTATATTAGTGAAAATGTAAGCGAAGAATACATTCATTGTCTCATTTCTCAGAATTATTGATTTGAAAGGGTTACCAGAATTAGTCTTGGCCACTGTGGTGAACCCCAAACACAGGAAGGGGGCAAGGTTGTTCTTACTTGCTCCAGCCTCACGGGTGAGATCGGGGATGGGACGGGGAAGGGGAATTTAATGCTATGGCTGTAAGTTTCTTGAATCAGTTCAAGTCATAAGAAGGAGAAAATACAGAAACAGGGAGAGTGCTAGAATTTACCAGAAAAAGGGATCAATGATTAAGAATACTGGTCAACTATTGCATTAGAGAGTTTGACAGAATGGGGGTGAGAGAAAGTACGTAAAAAGTCTTGTGCAGGAAGGCCGAGAGAGGAGGGGAGGCATGCAGTTAGCAAGATAAGATCAGTTAGCATGAAATTAGTGTAAAATATAGCAAGAGATGCAAGATTGTGGCAATAAGAATGGCTGAAGACAGTCAGAGGAGAGAAGTTGATAAGACGAAAAGCTTTTGATTCCACCTTGTCTAAAAGAGAGGTATAAGTGAAACTCCCTCATGAATGTGAAGCGTACTCTATACATAGACGGGTATGGCTCCTGTACAGAGTTAGCTGCTGGGGGGTGTAAGAAAAACTGGCGGAGGTGAATAGAATGCCTAATTTCATAGAAGCTGTTTTAGCAAGAGATTTATTTATTTATTTATTTTTCTAATGCAAGAGGTTCACTGGCCGGGTGCAACAGAAATATTAGGAAAAAAAAAAAAGGTCCACTTATGTGCCGGTTCCCAAAAGACTGCCGAAAGAAAAGTCACATGATGGAGGATAAGTGTCTTGAAACCTCCCTCTTGAAACAATTCAAGTCATAGGAAGGAGGAATTACACAAGCAGGCAGGGAGTTCCAGAGTTTATCAGAGAAAGGGATGAATGACTGAAAATACTGGTGGTGGACAAAAAAGGCATGAAAGAAAGAAGTCTTTTGCAGCGAGGTCGCGGGAGGAGAGGATACATACAGTTAGCAAGATCAGAAGAGCAGTTAACATGGAAATAACGGTAGAAGACAGCAAGAGATACAACACTGCAGCGATGAGAGAGAGGCTGAAGACAGTCAGTTAAAGGAGAGGAGTTGATAAGACGAAGAGCTTTCAATTACACCCTGTCTAAAATAACGGTATGAGTGAAACCCCTATACAAGTGAAGCATACTCCATACATGGACGGATAAGGCCCCTTTACAGAGTTAGCAGCTGGGGGGAGAGAATGAGAGAAACTAGCGGAGATGACTCAGAACATCGAACTTCATAAAAGCTGTTTTAGCTAGAGATGAGACGTGAAGTTTCCAATTTTGATTATAAGTAAAGGACAGATCGAGGATGTTCAGGATGTTGAGTGTCATTGAAGAGGAGATGATAGTTCTCTGGAAGGTTGTGTAGAGTTAACAGATAGAGGAATTGAGTTTTTGAGGAACTGAATTACTAAGTTTGCTCTGCCCCAATCAGAAATTTTAAAGAGATCATAAGTCAGGCGTTCTTCCCTGCGTGAGCTGTTTGAATCCTGAAGGATTGGACGTCTATGAAAAGACGAGGAAAAATGCAGGGTAGTATCATCATCATAATAGTGGATAGGACAAGAAGTTTGTCTTAGATCATTGATAAATAACAGGAAGAGAGTGGGTGATACGACTGAACCCTGAGGAACACCACTGTTAATAAACTTAGGGGAAGAACAGTGACCGTCTACCACAGCAGCAATAGAACAGCCAGAAAAGAAACTTGAGATAAAGTTACAGAGAAAAGGGTAGATGCTGTAGGAGGGTAGTTTGAAATCAAAGTTTTGTGACAGACTGTATCATAAGCTTTTGATATGTCTAAAGCAACAGTTAAAAAGTTTCACCAAAATCCCTAAAAGATGATGATCAAGACTCAGTATAGAAAGTCAGATCACCCATAGGCCGGCCGGGACGGAACCATACTGGCAATCAGATATAAGGTTTTGAAGTGATAGATGTTTAAAAATTTTTATGTTAGGGATAGATAAAAAAAAAAAATAAATAAATGGATAAAAAAAAAAAAAAAAATATATATATATATATATATATATATATATATATATATATATATATATATATATATATATATATATATATATATATATATATATATATATATATATATATATATATATATATATATATATATATATATATATATATATATATATATATATATATATATATATATATATATATATATATATATATATATATATACTCGTATATATATATATATATATATATATATATATATATATATATATATATATATATATATATATATATATCAAGAGAGAGAGAGAGAGAGAGAGAGAGAGAGAGAGAGAGAGAGAGAGAGAGAGAGAGAGAGAGAGAGAGAGAGAGAGAGAGAGAGAGGCAGGAAATTAAAGGGATTGGATTAGAGCCATCATCTATTTTTGGAACAGGCTGAATTTAAGCAAACTTCCAGCAAGAAGGAAAGGTAGTTGTTGATTGAGAGTTGCAAGAGTTAGACTTGTCTAGGTGCAAGCACCGAGGTACAGTTGCAGAGAATAATCTATATAGGAGGGATTCCGTCAGGTTATAAGCCTTCCGAGGGTTAAAGCCAGCAAGGCATGGAAAACATCACTGCGAAGGACCTTAATGAAATGGTCAGAGGACGGAAAGGAGGAAGGCACAAACCCTGAATCATCCAATGTAGCTTCTTTAGCAAAGGTTTGAACGAAAAGTTCAGCTTTAGAGATAGATGAGATGGCAGTGGTGCCATCAAGTTGAAACAGATGAGGGAAAGTAAAGTTATTAGAAATATTTTTGGTGAGGTTCCAGAAGTCACGATGGAAATTAGATTTAGAGAGATTCTGACATTTTCTGCTGATGAAGGAGTTTTTGGCAAGTTGGAGAACGGACTTAGCATGATTCTGGTCAGAAATATAAAGTGCATGAGATTCAGGTAATGGAAGGCTCAAGTATCTTTTGTGGGCTGCCTCTCTATCATGTATAGCGCAAGAACAGGCCGTGTTAAACTAAGGTTTGGAAGGTTTAGAGCGAGGTAAAGAAAGGGGAATGTACGCCTCCATGCTAGAAACTATCACTTCTGTTATGCGCTTAGCACACAGAAACGGGTCTCCGACATGGAAGCAGTAGTCATTCCAAAAAAAAAATCAGAATAATATCTCCTCAGGTCTCCTTAATTAGCAAAGGCAAAACGACAGAGGCACCTCGATCTTGGGGGATCCTGAGGAGGAATTGGAGCGAAATGACAAGGTACAGATATGAAGTTGTAATCAGAGAAGCCCAACAAAGATGACAGAGTGACAGCGTAAGCAGAAGTGTTAGAAATTAGGAAAAGGTCAAGAATATTGGGCGTATCTCCAACACGGTCATGAATTCGAGTAGGGTTTTTGCAGTAGTTGCTCAAAGTCGTGGTTGATAGCAAAGTTAAAGGGTATGAGAAAAAAAAAAAAAAAAAAAAAAAAAAAAAAAAAAATATATATATATATATATATATATATATATATATATATATATATATATATATATATATATATATATATATATATATATATATATATATATATATATATATATATATATATATATATATATATATATATAGGTACGTCTCACTCCCTATTCCATGCAGAACCTCTGCTTTGCTTCGTTGTCTCTTAAGAACTGTTTTTCAAAGGCCACAAAGATGACCAGTCAGGATCCGTTTTGTGTTTATAATTGAAGATATGGAATTCGTCAGAATCATAAAAACACACTTGGAGATACCAAAACTTTCCTCAAACAGCTGCTTAAAGCTGTCGTGATAAGACTTCGAAGCGTTTAAGTGCATAAGCGGTGCCTGCCCTTGGTAAAGGGAACAGTGCTGGCTTATGGAAAAGTAATAAAGCTTGACTACTTAGTAGAAGAAGCAAATGAAAGTTGAGACAAACACAGAGAAAGATAAGTTGTACGGGGACTGAGTTTCATAATTTTGTTCCGATACATGTAGTCAAAGATAGGTGATGACAGACTGTTTTCTTGGTACTGGCGCCACAACAACGAGGTGGCGTGGCGCCGCGTGTGGGAGTGCTTGGTTCACGAGGCGAGTGACACCGAACCCTTCAGAGGTAGCAGCCGCCGAAGGAGATGCTACCCACCTCGCATCCAGCCCCGCCACCGTGTCAAGGCGGGGGATAGGTATAGGAATGAAGGAAAGAAAGAGAGGTGTCACTTCCTGGTTTTAAGCAGGTGCCGGGGGAAGGTGAGAATGAGGAAGGAAGTGAAGGAGTGAAGGAGGAGGGAAAGTCATGAAGAGAAAGAAAGTTTGGTTTGGGCCCCGAGGAGAAGCGGCTCGCCACCGCCGTGATGAGAGAAGGGGTGGCGGTGGCGCCTGAGTGATGGGCCGCCTTCCTGTCGGTCTTGGGGGTGACGACTGCTGCCTGCCGCGTGTGTGCTGTGTGGGGTCAGGCAGGGCACTGCGCTATTAAGACTCCCATAGTATGAGCGCGAGTTGGTTGAGCAGACATGATGAAGGTTCCAGTGCAGGTGTGTGAAGCGAGTGACCGCATCCTGATGGCCTCCCGAAGCAGTGTGTCAGGAAGTGAGAAGGAGGCCATAGGCTCAGACGACTTCACGGGGACTGCTGGCAGAGCAGGGGGTTCACAGCTGTTGGTGGGGCATGCCAGCGGTGCTGGACTAAAGACTGTCTCCGGCACAACTGGTTATGGTAACGTAATAACGTTACCATAACGTTATTACATTCAATAACATTATTACATCCCAGACTGTATGTATATCAAATCCCACTAGTGTTCCGTACATGCATTATATTACAGACCAGAATGGAAAAGATGACCAGGCAAATATAAAACACGTGGATTAGCTAATAGGTAAAGGTGGTGGACAGAAAGTGAATGTGAAGAAGGGACGTGGAACACAGCACACGCAGTCTCTCTCTCTCTCTCTCTCTCTCTCTCTCTCTCTCTCTCTCTCTCTCTCTCTCTCTCTCACCTAAGCATTCAGGATAGTATATACAATATAACACACACACACACACACACACACACACACGTGAAGAGTGGTGATGTCACCATTACCTTGGCTCAACGCTTTAGCCACTGGAAAAAGCAAGGCAGTTAAAGGCTACAAGACGCTGTCCTGCCATTAGAATTGTAACAAAGTTCTTGTATATGTTAGAATTTTTATTAATATTAATTCTTTGAAATTACCTCAATTGCGATATATATATATATATATATATATATATATATATATATATATATATATATATATATATATATATATATATATATATATATATATATATATATATATATATATATATATATATATAGAGAGAGAGAGAGAGAGAGAGAGAGAGAGAGAGAGAGAGAGAGAGAGAGAGAGAGAGAGAGAGAGAGAGAGAGAGGCTGGATAAATGGTTAAGTGGGTTGGTGGATGGTTGAGTGAGTGAGTGGGTGGGTGGGTGGATGGATGGGTCAGTGGATTAGTGGATGAATGGGTGGATGGATGAATGGATATTTGTGTGTATGTGTGTGTGTGTGTGAGCGCACGCGAATGTATGCGTGTGTGAATGAGTGGATAGGTAGTTACATAGTTTCACCAAAATCTCTTAAAGAGAATGAACAAGACTCAGTGAGGAAAGCCAGAAGATCACTGGTAGAGCGGTCTCGACGGTTGTGAAGTGATAGATGTCTAAAAATCTTCCTGTTGAGGATAGATTCAAAACTTAAGAGACGCATGAAATTAAAGCAATAGGACGGTACATTGAGGGATTAGAACGGTCACCCTTTTTTTTAGGAGAAGGCTGAATGTAGGCAAACTTCCAGCAAGAAGGAAAGGTAGATGTTGATAGACAGAGTTGGAAGAATTTGAATTGGCAAGGTGCAAGCACGGAGGCACAGTATTGGAGAACAATAGGAGGGATCTCATCAGATCCATAAGCCTTTCGAGGGTTAAGGCCAGCAAGGACATGGAAAAATCTTAATGGGGTGCAAAAAACAGTAAGAGGGTGGAGAAGAGTTAGGAACAAACCCTGAATCATATAATGTAGGGCTTTTTGCAGAGTTCAGCTTTAGAGATAAGATGGTAGTGGTGTTATGAGGCTGAAACAGAGGAAGGAAAGATAAATAAGTAAAGTTATTAGAGATAATTTTGGCTAGATGCCAGGAGACACGAGCAGAGTTTAATCTAGAAGGATTTTTTTTTTTTATTATTGACGAAAGAGTTTTGGCAAGTTGGAGAACAGACTTGGCATGATTCCGGGTCGAAATATAAAGTGCATGAGATTCACGTGATGGAAGGTTCGAGTACATTTTGTGGGCCGCCTCTCTATCATGTACAGCACGAGAATGATAGGAAAGTTAAAGGCTATTTAATCAGATTGGTCAGTAAAGGGAGAGGAAAGCCAAATCTGGCGGTGAGCATTGAAGTTTCCATAAATGGAGATCCCTGCTAAAGGAAAGAGTCAGGATGTGTTCCACTTTGAAAGTTGAAAAGTCAGAGATTCTTTTATAATCAGAGGAGTTAGGTGAGAGGTATACAACACATATATATTTAGTTTGAGAGTAATTCTGCAGTCGTAGCCAGGAGGTAGAAAATTCGAAAGATTTAAGAGAATGGGCATGAGAGCAAGTTAGGTCGTTGGGCACATTAAGCAACTTCCAGCTTCGGATTGAAAATGAGGATAGATAAATTAGGAGGGGACAGAGAAGGGGCTATTGTTAGTTATTTAAGATACCTACGTTTCGGTGAGGTAAAGAAGATGTGGTTTAATAGAGGAAGGTTGATGTTCGATAGGTTTGAAAATTAGATCCAAGGCTACGAGTGCTGCAAAATTGATGCAGAAAAGTTGGAGCGTATGTTAAGGCACTTTGAATCGGTACCAAAAGAGTAATCCGGCCTGAGGACAATTCTGATCCCTTGCTTTCCTTGTAGCTTACAAATTCTTCTTCATCCATGCCCACCCACCCACCCAGCCACACACATAAACACACACACACACACACACACACACACACACACACACACACACACACACACACACACACACACACACACACACACACACACACACACACACACACTTTCTCTCTCTCTCTCTCTCTCTCTCTCTCTCTCTCTCTCTCTCTCTCTCTCTCTCTCTCTCTCTCTCTCATATCGAGGGTCCTTTTCTAGATTTCCTTTCATCCATTTGCGCTCTTTCAGAGAGAGAGAGAGAGAGAGAGAGAGAGAGAGAGACAGAGAGAGAGAGAGAGAGATGAAAAAAAAAAAAGCATTATAGAAGTGAAAGCACGTGGGGCGAGGAGTGAAAACGTCCGGGTTTCTGCGTCGAGTGTAATGGGGCGCGTCAGTGTGAGCGGAAGCCATCGCGATACGAAGGACATAGTGCGTCGTTACAGAGAGGCGCGAGTTATTTCAAGTTATTGCAAACGCCACACTGAAAATACAGGCCGAGAGTGGGGAGGAGGAGGAGGAGGAGGAGGAGAAGGAGAAGGAAGAGGAGGAGGAGGAGGAGGAGGAGGAGGAGCAGGAGGTGATAGGGACCCTGTAGCAAATAAGTAAATGGTGCAGCAAGAGGTTTAAGGGGCCCACTAATGCTTTTCTCAGAATTATGTCGAATGTGGCGCTGGTGGAGGTCTCGAGGGGGAGTGGTTGTGGTTGGTGGTGTGTTGGCTGGGTTCGTGTGTGAGGCAGTGCATTGGTGTAGTTGTGGATTGTACTGTTATGTTAGAGAATTAACGGGTATTTTACATTATTATCTTATTGCATAAATGATTCGTTATGAACTAGAAAAAAAAATTGTCGACTTTGATTCAGTTTAAGAGTCATTAAGTTAGAGACTAATTAAAAGTTTTTGTTGTCTATAGAATTTTGTTATACAGGTAACAAATATAATTTAAGTAAAAATAAATATGCCAATAAGTTAATGAAAGATTAAGTGCAGCGTTATGAGTCTGCAAGATTACCTTTTTCAAATATTCATGTAAATTCCTGAATCAGATTATTACTGTTGACAATATCAAGACCCAAGTGACGCAACTAGTCAGGTTTGCGCCAGTGGTAAGCTTTCGGGAAATCGATTAACACGACCTTTTACGTTGCTGGATGCTGAGACAGGCTCAGACCCTTCTCTCTACGGAATGTGAGGCTCTAGGCTCCAGGACTGTGCTATAAAGTTTAAAGTGTGAGGCAGAGTTTAGTTAGAAATATGAGGGTTTTGCCCTGGAATATGCTCTTGTAATGTAATTTATTTTACTTTATTTTGTGCACTATGTATATAGTACATAGTTAAAGAAATATCAGCGGGAACTTTTTCGTTGTGCTTTAAAAATGGAGAATTGAAATGGTGAAATATTAGTATTTTGTCTTTGATTCTTATAATACATAACTATCAACACACACACACACACACACACTAATGAAGACGCGAACAACTAACAAACAAGCAGACAGTCGGCATGCAAAGTAGGCACTCAGACAACAAAATATGTTCACACACACACACACACACACACACACACACACACACACACACACACACACACACAAGCAGACAGCTAGCTAAACACACAAAAACTAAACACAAAGATAGATAAGCAGAAGGAAGGAACACCTTGAGGGACAGATACAGAAACACAAACAGACAAGCAACCATACAAAGAAACGGAAACAAACTGCCAATAAAACAGAAACACATAAACAAACATACAGAAACGCGGAAAATATACGAGTAAAATAGCCAGGTAGACAAAGAGATAGTCAGTCATTACGGTAACGCCACCTCTCCACACCTCCACTACCAGCGAAACGTAAATTTAATCATTGCCTCCTCCTCCTCCACCATCACCACCACCGCCACCACCACCACCACCACCACCACCATCACCACTACTACTACTACTACTACTACTACTACTACTACTACTAGTACTACTACTACTACTACTACAAACACTGCTACCTCCCCCCGCCGCTGCAATACAGCTCATACAACTCGTAAAATCAGTAACTATTAGGATGGTTAGAAGGTCCTCTGACACATCAAACAGTTTATGCCCAAGAACCTCATTATGAAAAATTAAATGTACTACTAATTAAGAAACTAGAAGGGATGATTGTTTCTTGGTGACTGTAAGTGGAAGGAAAAAAATTGCTGATTCTTCATTTCTTTACTTGAGTTGCTGCAAACTTGTTTGGTTAATGTAGCCACTGAACCCATTGCTCTTCGAATAGCTGTTGATAAGCTTAAACTCACTTCAGACTCACCATACACAAAACATAGGGAACTAGGAATAGGAAGGTAAGTTGGTTTACCATCAGTAATGAACAGTGATTATTCTTAGCGACAAAATTATTTAGGAAATATCTAACAATTACGTGTGTGTGTGTGTGTGTGTGTGTGTGTGTGTGTGTGTGTGTGTGTGTGTGTGTGTGTGTGTGTGTGTGTGTGTGTGTGTGTGTGTGTAAATTCATTGTCTCATGCAAGTATGTTTTGGTGTGTTCGTGTGATATCACTACGTGAGGAAGTGTCTGACGTAGTACATGTCTCTTCGTTGCCTCACGAGCAAATATGGTGGCGACAAATGATTATGTGGCGCAACTTGCATTCTGTACTCTGGCGGCGGTGCAGCATGTCTCACTGGTGGGGCCGAGGGCTGCTCAGTCAGTGAGATCACTCTTACTGAACATGACTGGCCACTCAGCACTGGGGTCCTGTGAAAAGGGATCTAGGCCTCACTTGTGTCCACGGCGCCGTTCAACTCACGCAGTACAGAGGCGCCCCGTGGCTTTAGTTTTCAAGGCGAGTATTTCATGCAGCGAGTCCAAATATTTCATGCAGCAAATACTCTCCCGTTTATAGACAGAATTCGATATGTATAAGAAATTAGCAATGAAAAAAATCATCACGAGCTTTTTATGCTGCAACCATAAATCGGAGAGATGCGAGAGGATCACTTATTTATTTATTTGTTAATTAATTAATTAATTAATTAACACATCCACCCACACCTACGCGCGCACGCACACACTCAAACACACACACACACACACACACACACACACACACACACACACACACACACACGAGAGAGAGAGAGAGAGAGAGAGAGAGAGAGAGAGAGAGAGAGAGAGAGAGAGAGAGAGAGAGAGAGAGAGAGAGAGAGAGAGAGAGAGAGAGAGGAATGTTAAGTGTGAGTGAGAACGTGGAAAATTCCATTTGCATGAGCGTGAGGAAATTTTTGGTAGTGTAATACTGACAAAAAAAAAAAAAAAAGCTCTTCTTCTCTTTTGTTTCCTTCCCATAAAAGTCGGACCTTGATTTCGTCCTTTCTTATCAAGCGATGGGAAATGCTATATCGGCTTCAGAGTTCTTTATAGTTTCCTGTCCATGTACAGTGCCGGATCGCGCCTAAATTAGTTAATAATGGACTAGCCCGTAGACACCCCACTCCCTGCCCCGATCACTGCGGCCTGCCGCCGCCTCACCGCCTCTGTCCCCGAGCGTGCAGTGGCAGTGTTGCCTCGAATATTTAATGCTTCCGAGTCAGCACCAAGCTGAGCTACCTCCGCCTCGGGCTTGTTGGATAATTATACCGTCCGGTGAGGCGAATTGGCCGCGTTAGCAGAAACTGGTAGGGCGCCCCGTCGCTCGACAATATTAGGTTGCGGGTGGCAGGGAAGCGACCACTGTGCATCAAGTTAAGTTAATCTTGCGCGTTATGTGACCCTCTGAGACTCAGTTACTCTTAACTTTCTAAAATTTCTTACATGATTTGAGTTTGTGTCATCAGTAAGAGCGTCTGCGGCACTGGTAATGACGTCAGGTGGCGGGCAAAACTCCCTGGTACGTAGCGCGGCGGAGGTAATGTCATGAGATGGATTTACATACCAGGAAGGCACTGAGTTCGGGGATGGTGCCTGTGGCTGTCAGAAGTGAAAGGATTGAGGTGTGGTGATATCTGGATTATTTCTGAAGTGGCTTGATGCAGTGGTGAGTATCCGAGATGGCGTGAAAGTGTTATGACAAGTGACTGTAGCGGCGGGGTCCTGAGCCTCTCCCGCGTGAGGGCTGGAGCTAGAATTTTAAATGGGTATGATTTTTTAATTTTTTACATTTTTTATTTAAGGACACTGGCATAGGGTATTGAAAGGGCGAGAGAAAAAAAAACACACTGAGGTGGCAGTCTCTAAAGGAAAATTCAGTGATTATCTATAATAAGAAAATAAATGTCTTGAAACCAATTACATGCATAGACAAAAAAAAAAAAGCATTTTGTATCCCGATATCAAGGCTCCCTCAAATATTGCATGTGGGACGGGGCCTTGATTTTATGAAGCTCCTTAAAGTCAATTATACTGCAAAGGGTAATCATCTGCATCATTATCTATTCATTTATACGTATCCATATTTTTTTTACCTTGGCTGAGATGCGAATGTTTGTAGCGGCATACTAAGTGACTGAATAACGAATTGACTTTTTCGGTTATCATGCTTTTTTGTTTCTGTCTTTTATCCATTAATTTATTCTACTGTATTCTTGTGATCACTCATTCTTTTCCGAGGAAGCTGAAATTATTAATTTGTTCAAAGAGAGAGAGAGAGAGAGAGAGAGAGAGAGAGAGAGAGAGAGAGAGAGAGAGAGAGAGAGAGAGAGAGAGCGCTAGTTAACTACAAACACCATGCGTTGTAATATTTGATAGAATATTCACTGCACATAATCAACACTAATAAATTAAAATCTACTAAGACTTTCACAACCGCGATCAGAAACTTCTAAAAGATTTATTACTTAGGATGTCTTAAGTGGAACAGTTTACCAGAAAAATTGAGATCCATAGAAAATAATGTAACATTTGAATTGAAGGTAAAGACACATATCTTTAACAATTACATCTAAATTTCCGCCTGATTTTACTACTTACTTATGTAATTATGTGATTTTATAACATATATTTGTCATATTACATATTTACAGTGAACGATAGTTTTCTTAAATGTTTATATTTGTTACATTCATATACTACATGTTTGTATGGTTAGTGGATTTGTTCACTGGTCCATCTTAGTAAAATATCGTGGTGTCCTAAAACAATTTAATTAAAAGAAATTTTAAATAAGAATGATTATCCGTTCAAGGAGATCCGCCTTGAAATAACTGAGATAATAAACCTTTTACTTGTATGATATATGATATGGCCAAATGGAGAGAGAGAGAGAGAGAGAGAGAGAGAGAGAGAGAGAGAGAGAGAGAGAGAGAGAGAGAGAGAGTGGTTATAATCACAATCATTCATAGTCAGTGTGGCTAATAACTAACTCATTAATCATCATAATGTGACAGGATTCAAGTCCAAAAATATATTTTTTTACATATCTCAATAATCATTCAAACATTATTATTATTATATTATTAATCTCTGTTTTTCACCTACTGCTTCCTGCTTCCCCGTTCTCTTTCGTTTCATTTTTTTCTTCTCAGTTAAAAATAGGAGATGGGCACTTTCACATTTTCATAATAGGAAAACGATATCGCCGGAGACTCACTTAATATTTCACAACGGAAGCGACAAACCAATTATATTCTCTTTATTCTCTTTTCTGATGTTCATGTACCTTGACCTCCTGGGTATTACGAATATATCACCACCAGAGCAGCTGCGGTGTTCGGTACAATGATTAATCTCTTAACATGTAATTTTCATAAACTGGTACAAAGATCTACGCATGTGAGGAAAGACGAGAGTGGGCAGTAGATCATATTAAAAAGACAAAACGACAAAGTGCATGTATTATGAGTAGCGGTAATGGTGGATTAGTTCTCATTCATTTATCTCTTTCACCTTTCAGTGCTACTCAAGTACAGCATGTTAATTTGGTACAAAAATATTTTTTTGCTGCTGCTCATAATTTAATTATTTGATACAGGTAACCTATGAAGAAGTTGATTTTCGTGGATGGCTAACCCTGATTTTAGACGTTGTACCAAGGACTGTGTACTAGGAGAACGGTCCACTTAATGTTACATTTTTGCTCTTGCCGCGACGGTGACGCCTTCAGCGGCAAAGGGAAATTTTAGTAACGCTCGCGTAAGTTTACCATTACTTGCACCATTTGTGAGCTCATTTTCTTGAGTTATCATGCTCACTAACTTCGCTGTGTATTACTTGGCTGTAAAAATAATAGATCTATGCATTAAGTTTAAGTTTAATAGAATGAGTAAAATACCGCCATTCCCTTCAGTAACTAAAGCTGTAGGTACAATCACCCATCTTTTTTTGAACGACCTAAATTTATTTCCATGTTGAGACGGCGTGAATTACAAATAAAGCAATCCGTGGATCTCTCGGCTGAGTCCTTCTCGTGCTGCAGAATGGATAGGTGTAATGGTGTAATGGTGGTGCAACACAAGGAAGGGTTCCCACAAGGCTCAAGGAATCCTCACCACTCTGAAGCTCTTTAATCTCACCTACTATTATTTTCACGCCATGATTTATACTCCCACAAGTCCACAATATTTAATTATATCTTATTATCGTTGTGAATGTGAATGTTCACATTGAAATCGACAGCAGTTATTCTTGTGGAACATTTGGCGCGGGATGAACACATGGTAATACTGTGTCCAAATATATCTTCTTTACTCTTGATTGGATGGATGTCCCATGGTCCAGTGGATAGAGTGACGGTCTTGAGAACTTGAATATTGGGTACCAGCGTTCAAATCCCACTCGGAACTTAAAAAAAAAAAATAATAATAATAATAAATAAATAAATAAATTGATTAATAAAAAAAAAAATGGCAGAAAAATATTTACATCATAATAGACAACATTTTTCCTTTGATATGAATTAACATGAACATAAGATACGGAAATAGGCCAACTTTGTAAAAAAAAAAAAAAAAAAAAAAAAGTGTTGGGTCCTCGTGGCCCAGTGGGTAGAGTGATAGGATATGATTTAGGCGAGAAAGGAAGCATGGGTTTGGACTCCACTCGGAACTTGCAAAAAAACTTCAAAGAGCATCCATTCCATCACCATGTGTGCCTACAAGACACACAGTATGGTGATGGAACTGTTCAGGAGAGAGCTGCCCAGGGGAGAACTGCCCTCAACACCCTTTGTCCCACCTTCGAAACTACAAGGATTACCAAACTGACTTATTCAAGTAGGATAGGTTGGCATAGAAGCACTCAGTTGGGTGGTCCATGTAGTGACCAGGGTCAGAAAGAGAAAGTAGCAGAGGAAGAAGCAGCACCACTACCACCACCACCAGCAGAAGAAGAAGGATCAGCAGCAGCAGCAGAGGAAGAGGAACGACCAGCAGCAGAGGAAAAAGTAGGACCACCACAAGCAGCAGAGGAAGAAGTAGTACCACCACCAGTAGAGGAAGAAGAAGGACCACCACCATCACCATCAGCAGCAGAGGAAGAAAAAGAAGGAGCACTAAAGTCACCTCTAGCAGCAGAAGAAGAGCTACCACCACCACCAGGAAGCAGAGCAAGAAGAAGAAGCACCATCATCAGCAGCAGCAGAAGAAGAAGAAGCACCACCACCAGTAGCAGAGGAAGAAGAAAGAAGAAGAAGCAGCACCACCACCAGCAGAGGAAGAAGAAGAAGGACCACCACCAGCAGCAAAAGAAGGAGAATCACCAGCAGCAGAGGAAGAAGAAGCATTACCAGCAAAGAGGAAGAAGAAGGACCATCACCACCGGCAGCAAAAGAAGAAGCAGTACCAGAAGAGGAAGAAGAAGAAGCAGCACTATCATCATCACCACCACCAGAGGAAAAAGAAAGACCACCATCAGTAGTAGAGGAAAGAGGAAGAAGAAGCACCAGCAGCAGAGGAAGAAAAGCAACACCACCAGCAACAACAGAGGAAGAAGAAGCACCTGCAGCATAGGAAGAAGAAGTAGCAGCAGTAGAAACAGAGGAAGAAGAGGAAGCACCAGCAGCAGAGGAAGAAGACGCAGCAACAGGAGAGAAGGACCACCATCAGCAGAGGAAGAAGAGGGACCACCACCAGCAGCAGAGGAAGAAAAAGGACCACCAGCAGCAGCAGAGAAAGAAGAACGACCACCAGCAGCAGCAAAGAAATAAGAAGGAGCAGTAGCAAAGGAAGAAGAAACAGCACCAGCAGAGGAAGAAGCACCACCGAACTGACAAGCACCATCAAACTGATGGACTCAAGCAGTTTAAGGATAGGAAGGCTAGGAGAGGCTAGATTAAGATAGGATAAGATAGGATAGGATTAGTTAGGTGGTCCGTATAGTTAGTTGCCAGGGTCATGAGAAGAAGAAGCACCACCACCACCATCAGAGAAAGAAGAAGAAGAAGCACCAACTTCACCACCAGAGAAAGAAGAAGAAGAAGCACCACCACCACCATCAGAGAAAGAAGAAGAGCACCACTATCACTACCAGAGAAAGAAGAAGAAGCACCACGACCAGCAGTAAAGAAAGAAGAAGGACCACCACAACCAGTAGCAGAAGAAGAAGAAGAAGAAGAAGAAGAAGAAGAAGAAGAAGAAGAAGAAGAAGAAGGATCAACACCACCACCAGAGGAAAAAGACACCATCATCAGATGAAGAAGAAGAAACAGCAAAGGGAGAAGGAGGACCACCAGCAGCAGCAGAAAAAGAAGGGGAAGCACCAGCAATAGAGGAAAAAAAGAAAAAAACAGCACCAGCAGAGAAAGAAGAAGTATTATCACCATCACCAGCAGAGGAAGAAGCACCACCACCACCAGCAGAGGAAGAAGAAGCAGCACCACCACAAACAGCAGAGGAAGAAGAAGGATCACCAGCAACAGCAGAGGAAGAAGAAGAAGCATCACCAGCAGCAGCAGAGGAAGAAGAAGGACCAACAGCAGCAGCAGAGGAAGAAGAAGAAGCACCACCAGCAGCAGTAAGAGTAACAAGAAGAAGAAAGAAGCAGCACCATCACCACCAGCAGAGGAAGAGGAAGAAGAAAAAAGAAGCACCATCACCAGCAGCAGGAAAAAAGAAGAAGCCACCATCAGCAGCAGAGGAAGAAGGAAGACCACCACCACTACCACCGGCAGAGAAAGAAGAAGGATCACCACCAGCAGCAAAGGAAGAAGGCGAAGCACCAGCAGCAGAGGAAGAAGCAGCACCAGCAGATAAAACAGAAGAAGAAGGACCACCAGTAGCAGTAGCACCACCAGCAGCAACAAAGGGAGAAGAAGCAGCACCACCACGACCAACAAAGGAAGAAGAAACAGCAGCAGCAGAGGAGGAGGAAGAAGCGCCATCAGTACCAGTAGAGAAAGAAGAAGCATCACCAGCAGAGAAAGAAGAAAAAGTACCACCACCACCATCAGAAGAAGAAGAAGAAACACCACCAGCACCACCACCACCATCAGTAGAGGAAGAAGAAGGCTCACCACAGTAACAGAGGAAGAAGATGCACCTGCAGCAGCAGCAGCAGAAGAAGAAGGACCACCACCAGTAGCAGAGGAAGTTGTGGGTAAAATATCTGGAGTCAATAATAGCGAGGAACATTAGGGAGCATTTAGACAAACATAACTTGATAAATCAATCACAGCATGGCTTCACGAAGGGGAAGTCTTGCCTGACGAACTTGTTAAATTTTTACAGTAAAGTTTACGAGGCAGTAGATAATGGTGATAGTTATGATATCTTATATCTGGACTTTAGTAAAGCATTTGACAAGGTACCCCATCAAAGGCTCCTGAGAAAGGTTAGGGCACAGGGGATAGATGGGAAAGTGTTGGGCTAAATAAGGTCATGGCTAAGCGACAGGCGACAAAGAGTTGTAATAAACGGCTCTAAATCCGAGTAGGGTCATGTAATTAGTGGGGTGCCACAGGGATCAGTATTAGGGCCACTGTTGTTTTTAATATATATCAGTGTCTTGGATAGTGGAATTAGTATAGGGATGTTAGAAGCAGCAGAGGAAGAAGGACTACCACCAGTAGCTGAGGAAGAAGAAGGACCACCAGCAGCAGCAGAGGACGAAGAAGAGCAGAGGAAGAAGAAGCAGCAGAACCACCACCAACAGAGGAAGAGGAAGAAGCAGCAGCAACAGAGGAAGAAGAAGCATCAGCAGCAGCAGCAGAGAATGAAGAAGCACCACCACCACCAGCAGACGAAGAAAAAGCACCACCACCAGCAGAGGAGGAAGAAGAAGCGGCAGCAGCAGAGAAGGAAGAAGAAGCATCACCAGCAGTACCAAAGGAAGAACAACAAGGATCATCACCACCAATACCAGGGGAAGAAGAAGGACTATCATCAGCAGCAGAGGAGGAAGATGAACCACCGAACTGGCCCTGACAACTTTAAGCACCACCAAATTGACTGACTCAAGCAGGTTAAGGATAGGAAGGTTAGGATAGGCTAGGTTAGAATAGGGTAGGATTGGATAGAATAGGATATGTTTAGTTAGGTGGTTCATATAATTGCCAGGGTCAGTAGAAGAAGAAGAAAAAGAAGAAGCAGCACCACCACCACCAGAGGAAGAAGGAGAAACAGCACCAGCACCACCACCAGCAGAGGCAAAAGAAGGGTAGAAGCAGCAGCACCACCACCACCATCAGAGGAAGAAGAAAAAACACAATCACTATCATCAGAGGAAGAAGAAGCAACACCAGTAGTATGAAGCACCAGTACCACCTCTAAATGAAAAGTAGCACTGTGAATTTGCCTTGTGTAATCTCTTAATTCATTCTTGACTTAGTTCCCAACGTTATTTAAATCACCTATCATTGCCTGCTTAATAACTGCAAGGCTTAATCACAAGGCTGGGTCATTAGTAATGACA
>NC_087168.1:8389649-8414649 GCF_035594125.1 Scylla paramamosain
TTAAAAGTTGATCGGTACGTGTGTTTCCGTATGAAGAAATCTGAACAATATTAGTTATTTATTAATTCTAGCCCTCCCCCTCCCTCCTCTCCCTCCCTTACTGATATCATCTCTGTTCGATCTCTATGAACCTGGGAAAATTTAAAGCGATATATATATATATATATATATATATATATATATATATATATATATATATATATATATATATATATATATATATATATATATATATATATATATATATATATATATATATATATATATATATATATATATATATATATATATATATATATATATATATATATATATATATATATATATATATATATATATATATATATATATATATATATATTTAATGTAATAGAGGAGAAAAAGATAAACAAATACAGCTCACTGGAAGTGCTGGTTCCTGAAGGTGACAGTCTCAAAGCAGGGTAAAAAAAAAAAAAATGCTTGAATAAATGTCTTGAAACTTTGTTTTTATTTGAAAAACGTTCATTTCACTTTTAAGAGGAAATACAGAAGCAAGCAGGAAGTTCCAGAGTTTACTAGAAAAAGAGCTGAAAGGCTGATAAGAATTGTTAATTCTCCCGTTATGGAAGTGTACAGAATAGGAGTGTGTCAAAGTAGAAAATGTTGTTGAGCGGGCCGGCAGGAGGAAGAGAGAGATATGCAGTAAGGAGGATGAGAAGAGCAGTTATGAAGGGAAAGATAAATGAGTAGTAAAAGATGCAACTTGCGGAGAAGGAAGAGAGTGAAAATGGTCAGTTAGAAAAGAGAAGTTGAAAAGTCCATAAAGCTTTTGATTCCATTCATTACGTGAAGCACACGGACAATTAAGTTACCTATAAAGGGTTAGCAGCTGGGGAAAAAAAAAAAAAAAAAAAAAAAAAGAAATGGCGAAAACCGCTCAGAACGCCTAACTTTACGGAAGTTGTTTTTCAATGAAAGATGAAGCACTAATAGTATCCAGTTTAGATTGTTTTTTCTATGTAAAAGGTCCAGTGGCCAAGAGCAACAAAAATATTAGGGAAAACAAAGCCCACATCAATGTCAGTTCCTCCCCCCCCCCAAAAAAAAAAAAAAAAAAAAATTGCCGAACAGAATGAAGGAGAATAAGTGTCTTCAAACTTCCCTCTTGAAAGAGCTTAAGCACAGGAAGCTGGAAATACAGAAGCAGGTGTACCTGAGAAAGGAATGAATGATTGAGAATGCCGGGTAACTCTTGTATTAGAGAGGTGGACTAAATAGGGGTGGGAGAAAGCAGAAAATCTTGTGCTGCGAGGCCGCGGGAGGAGGGGAGGCATGGCGTTGGCAAGATCAGAAGAGCAGTTAGCGTGAAAACAGCAATGGAAGATAACAAGAGATGCAACACAGCTGCTGAAGATAGTCGGTTAGAGGAGAGGAGCTGATACGAGGAAATGCTTTTGTTTCCATCCGTATCTAGAAGAGCAATCAATATGAGGGGAACCCCTCATACATGTGAAGCATACTCCATACGTGGACGGTTAAGGTCCCTGTACAGAGTTAGCAATTCTGGAAAGAGTGAGAAAAATTGGTGGAGACAACTCAGAACACCTAACTTCACAGAAGTTGTGTTAGCCACAGATGAGATGTGAAGTTTCCAGTTAAGATTATAAGTAAAGCACAGACAGAGAATGTTCAATGAAGCAGAAGGGGAACAACTGAATGTCACTGAAGAAGAGGGGATTAGTTATCTGGAAGGTTGTGTCGAGTTAATAGCTGGAGGAAATGAGCTTTTGAGGCATTGAACAATACTAAGTTTGATCTCCCCAATCAGAAAATTCAGGGAGACCTGAATTCATGTGCTCTTTATTTTCTTTGCATGATCTTTTTGATTCCTGAAAGGTCGGATGCCTATGAAAAGATGTGGAAAAGTGCAGGGTGGTATCACCAGCGTAGGAGTGGATAGGACAAGAAGTTTGGCTTAGGAGATCAATAATGAACAAAAGGAAGAGAGTGGGTGACAGGAAAGAACCCTGAGGAACACCACTGTTTATAGGTTTAGAAGAACGGTGACCATCTACCACAGCGGCAATAGAACGGTCAGAAAGGAAACTTGAGATGAAGTCACAGAGAGAACGTTAGAAACGGTAGGAAGGTAGCTTGGAAATCAAAGCTTTGTGCTTTGCCTTAGACATGTCAAAAGCTTTTGACATGTCTAAGGCAACAGAGAAAGTTTCACCAAAATTTCTAAAATAGGATGACCAAGACTCACTAAGGAAAGCCAGATCATCAGCAGAGAGGGCCACATCGGAACCCATACTGGCGATCAGATAAAAGGTTGTGAAGTGACAACTGTTTAAGAACTTTCATGTTGAGGTTGTTGGATAAGAAAAAAAAAAAAAAACTGAGAGAGGCAGGAAATAAAGCGATAGGAAGGTAGTTTGAGGGATTAGAGTTGTCACCCTTTTTAGAAACAGGCTGAATGTATGCAAACTTCCAGCAAGAAGGGAAGGTAGATATCGATAGACAGAGTTGGAAGAGTTTGAATAGGCAAAGTGCAAGCACGGAAGCACAGCTTCGTAGAGCAATATCTAGGAGGGACTTTATCAGGTCCATAAGCCTTCCGAGGGTTAAGGCTGGCAAGGAAATGGAAAACATCACTGTGAAGCATCTTAATGAAATAGTCGGGGGATGGAGGAAAGGAAGGAACACATCCTGAATCATCCAAGGTAGAATTTGTAACAAAGGTTTGGACGAAGAGTTCAGTTTTAAAGGTAGATGAGATGGCAGTGTTGCCACCAGGTTGAAATAAAAGAGGGAAAGAGGAAGAAGTAAAGTTATTAGAGAGGTTTTTGGTGAGTGCCAGAAGTAATGAGTTAGATGAGAGTTAGATCTAGAAAATTTTGACATTTTCTACTGATGAAGATTTTTTGGCTAGTTGGAGATCATACTTGGCATGTTTACGGGCAGAAATATAAAGTGCATGGGATTCAGTTAATCTAAGGCTCAAGTAACTTTTTGTGGGCCTCCTCTTGAAAGGAAGTGATCAAGGGTGCTAGTGAGACAGAAGTTCACCTGCCTCGAGAAAATATGTCTACGTCACAGAGTTGGAAGACCAAACAAAGATACACTAAGATATATAAATAATTGTACGACTTTCAACAAGGGGAAGAAAGTGGAACTGATGAAGAGCAAGAAGAAATTGAGAAGAGGCACATACATAGAAGATTTAACAAGAACAAGAAATAAAATGCTGTACGAGATCCGTAAACGCCCTCGAACAACGAAGACATGGACCATTGGCGGGATAATCTTAGCTGCGATCAACGATGCAGGAGAGGAGTCAAGAAAAGTGTTCGAGCCCCGGACGACCTGTACAAGCTGGGGTGAAATGACGTAAGACTGTAATCCTTCCTTAATTAACGAAATTTAGGAACAAGACTTCGAACAGCAGTGTCGGGATAAAGGATCATCTAACACATCAAACAAGGTAACGAAGATGCGCAAAAATGTGATATAGCTTAGTAACAAATCTTTCCGAAATTATCTTAGAACCAGCTAGAGAAGCTGGTATGGTGAAATGAAGTAACTCAAACAAACTTGATTGTTTGAAACAAACAGGATAGAAAAACAAACCATGGCTTAATGATTAGTGCAAACAATGGAAGAAGGAATATGTTAAATTCAGGAAAACTTTACATATAACAAGTTTAGAAGAAAATAGGAATAATGTGAAAATACTTGCGGAGAAACATAAAAAGATGATAAACCGAGCGAGGCGTATCCTGAGAAAGGTTAGGGCACACGGGATAGATGGGAAGGTGTTAGGCTGGATAGGGTTATGGCTTGGTAACATGCGACAGAGAGTGGTAATAAACGGCTCGAAATCCGAGTGGGGTCATGTAATTAGTGGGGTGCCACAGGGATCAGTATTAGGGCCATTGTTATCTCTAATATATATCAATGACTTGGATAGTGGAATTAGTAGTAATGTTAGTAAATTTGCGGATGACACAAAGATAGGTAGATTAATTAGGTCAGAATCGGATGCCATCGCCTTGCAGGCAGACTTAGATAGAATGAATGAATGGACGGATAGATGGCAAATGCAATTTGACATCAATAAATGCAAAGTGCTTAGCGTAGGTAGAGGAAACCCACACAATAGGTACACATTAAACAACCAAACTCTGTTAGGTACAGGGTACGAGAAAGATTTAGGAGTTATAGTTAGCTCTGAACTCCGTCTAGGGAAACAATGCATAGAAGCCAGAAACAAGGCAAATAGGGTACTAGGATTCATTTTTAGGAGTGTTAAAAGTAGAAGGCCGGAAGTAATATTAAAGTTATACTTGGCGCTGGTCAGACCTCATCTAGACTACGCTGTGCAGTTCTGGTCCCCACATTACAGGAAAGATATAGGTCTATTAGAATCAGTACAGAGGAGAATGACTAAAAGGATACAGGGTATGAGGAGTATTCTTTACGAGGCGAGGTTGAAGCTGTTAAATTTACATTCTCTAGAGAGATGTAGGTTAAGAGGGGACCTGATAGAAGTCTTTAAGTGGTATAAGGGTTATAACAAGGGAGATGTAAGCAAAATTCTTAGGATCAGCAACCTGGGTAGAACAAGAAATAACGGGTTCAAGCTTGAAAAATTTAGGTTTAGGAAGGAGATAGGAAAAAATTGGTTCTCAAATAGAGTGGTAGATGAGTGAAACGGACTCAGTAATCATGTAGTTAGTGCTAGGACACTAAAGAGCTTTAAGAGAAAATTAAACAAGTTTATGGATGGGGATAACAGATGGAAATAGGTAGGTGTGTTTCATACAGGGACTGCCACGTGTAAGCCTGGTCGCTTCTTGCAGGTTCCCTTATTTCTTATGTTCTTATGTTCTTATGTTCTTATATATGAAGAAAATGTACTACACACTCAACTACGAGCTTTGAAAACTGAAAATCCAAGAGTTCTTAAATATTATTAATGAAAGAAAAAATGAAAATATTGGCAATGTCTCACTCGACACATTTCTTGATTATTTTCGTAACATTTTTAAAACTACTTCGGACTCAGACGACACCCATTTTGTAGAACAAATAGAGTCATCGGAGCAGAAAGTCGATCAGTGAACACAGTGCATGCAGAAAAAAATTAAAATGATCTCACTAATTCTGCATTTACATGAAATAAAGAAACACATCCAGAAGCTTAAAAAACGGGAAATCATCGGGCATTGACAATATATTGAATGATTCCTTAAAACTTTGCACTGATACCTTTGTTGTCATGGTGCAGCTGTTCAACTCAAGTCTAAGGATTGCCGTTATTCCTACCGAATGGACAATTGGTATTGCCAAGCCCCTGTGCAAACATAAGGGTAGTATTGACATAGTTGATAATTACAGAGAAATTACCTTACTTTACTGCCTAGGAAAGCAATTTACATCGTTATTAAATGCTAGGCTCTATTATTACTTATTATTATGGGAAGGTGTTAGGCTGGATAGGGTCATGGCTTAGTGACAGACGACAGAGAGTGGTAATAAACGGCTCGAAATCCGAGTGGGGTCATGTAATTAGTGGGGTGTCACAGGGATCAGTATTAGGGCCATTGTTATTTCTAATATATATCAATGACTTGGATAGTGGAATTAGTAGTAATGTTAGTAAATTTGCGGATGACACAAAGATTAATTAGGTCAGAATCGGATGCCATCGCCTTGCAGGCAGATTTAGATAGAATGAATGAATGGACGGATAGATGGCAAATGCAATCTAATATCAATAAATGCAAAGTGCTTAGCGTAGGTAGAGGAAACCCACACACACAATAGGTACACATTAAACAACCAAACTCTGGTAGGTACAGGGTACGAGAAAGATTTAGGAGTTATAGTTAGCTCTGAACTCCGTCTAGGGAAACAATGCATAGAAGCCAGAAACAGGGCAAATAGGGTACTAGGATTCATTTTTAGGAGTGTTAAAAGTAGAAGGCCGGAAGTAATATTAAAGTTATACTTGGCGCTGGTCAGACCTCATCTAGACTACGCTGTGCAGTTCTGGTCCCCACATTACAGGAAAGATATAGGTCTATTAGAATCAGTACAGAGGAGAATGACTAAAAGGATGCAGGGGATGAGGAGTATTCCTTACGAGGCGAGGTTGAAGCTTTTAAATTTACATTCTTTAGAGAGACGTAGGTTAAGAGGGGACCTGATAGGAGTCTGTAAGTGGTATAAGGGTTATAACAAGGGGGATACAGGCAAAATTCTTAGGATCAGCAACCTGGGTAGAACAAGAAATAACGGGTTCAAGCTTGAAAAATTTAGGTTTAGGAAGGAGATAGGAAAAAATTGGTTCTCAAATAGAGTGGTAGATGAGTGAAACGGACTCAGTAATCATGTTGTTAGTGCTAGGACACTAGAGAGGTTTAAGAGAAGAGTAGACAAGTTTATGGATGGGGATAATAGATGGAAATAGGTAGGTATATTTCATACAGGGACTGCCACGTGTAAGCCTGGTCGCTTCTTGCAGCTTCGCTTATTTTTTATGTTCTTATGTTCTTATGTACTTGACATCAGAAGGAGTTTTAGGTAACGAGCAAGCAGGATTCAGGAAAGGCTACCGGACACTTGTTTATGTACTAAGACTGCACATCTTAAAGAATTTTCACATCAACAACGGCAAGCAATTGTTTTGTTCCTTTATAGATTATAGGAAAGCCTTCGATTTTATAGAAAGAACGTCCCTATGATTAAAAATGTTTTACAGTAATATTAATGGAGACGTATTGTGTGCTATTTTAAATGTGAACAGAAACGCTAAATCTTGTGTAAAGTTAAATATCTGTTTATCTTTTTTTTTTTTTTTTCCAAGGTCTAATATTTGTCTCCACTGTTATTTGCTATTTTCCTAAATTACTTTAAATCTCTTATAGGTAGCAACATCCCGGACTGACTTTTATAGGTGAAAGTGTAGCCCGTACCTTAAGCACAGATGACTTTCAAGTGTACCTGTTTACTGTATTCTGACGACACAGTGGTATTGGCGTTAAAGTTAAAATAACCGTATAGGTATCTATTTTTTCGCTTGTGACATCGGTGTTGGACAAGGTCTAACATTTGTCTCCAATGTTATTTGATATTTTCCTAAATGACTTTAAAACTCATATAAGTAGCAACTTCCCCTGACTGACTTTTATAGGTGACAGTGTAAGCCGTACCTTGAGCACAGCTGATTTTAAAGTGTATCTAAGGTTATACTGTTTACTGTATACTGACGACACAGTGGTATTGGCGGAGACAGCGTCGTAGCTGCAGGAGGCACTGTATGCTGTGCACGAGTATTGTGGTAGGTGGGGATTGCAGGTCAATGTTGAGAAGATTAAAGTACTTATATTTTTCAAGAAGGAAAGTAAGAAGACTTAAAGCATTTAATTTGGGTAATGAAGACATCAAGGTAGTATATAAATATGTATACGCAGGAGCAATTTTATAGCTAAAATGGATTATTTCACAAAAAAAGCCAAGGGTAAGCAAATAGCTCAGGAAAAAAAAAAAAAAAAAAAAAAAAAAAAAAAAAAATATATATATATATATATATATATATATATATATATATATAATATATATATATATATATATATATATATATATATATATATATATATATATATATATATATATATATATATATATATATATATATATATATATATATATATATATATATATATATATATATATATATATATATATTATATTTGCCTGGTCATCTTTTCCATTCTGGTCTGTAATATAATGCATGTACGGAACACTAGTGGGATTTGATAGCAACATACAGTCTGGGATGTAAAAATGTTATTGAATGTAATAACGTTATGGTAAGTTTATACTGATGTTTAGTGACGTAATGATATTCAGGAATGTAGTGTGTAATGTAACCTGTAATGCTAATGTAATGTAAGCTGTAATGCTCTCAAAAGTTGTAATGTTATGGGATTTCTGAAGGCCACAAACACAACTGTAGGCTTCTCTCGGTCTTTTCTTGGTGATGATGCAGAATGTGTCAAACTAAAATTAAAACTATAAAAACACTCTTGAAAACCCTCATCTCTTTCACTAGAGCCTGTTGAATGTATTCCAGAGATAAATTTCTGACAGTAGAAGGCAGAATAAGCTTTCTAAACAAACATTTCACACACGGTGCCTTCCCTACCCTCAAACTTCACACTCCAAAACCTACGCTGCCTCCCGCACCATCTGTCTCCTCTCAACCTGCAAACACAGCAACATACCGATGAGATATCACAATAAATATTCACCGTCAAAATAGTTATGTTTGAAGGAAAATTTGTGTATGGCAAGATCCAGCACACGGAGCAAGAAAAGCGGGTGGCCCAGATCAGGGCAAGGTTCGCCTCGTGGGGCCGCGCCAAGGTAAATTATAAATAGCATATTTAAATTGACACAACGACCTTCAGTATCTGAACGGTAGTTTTAGCAAATAGCTTTCCATTTCTTTATTTTTCGTCATTATCCTCTACCTGAGACAAATTAGACTATTATGAGTTTCTGCCCTCCATTTTTGCTTATAGATGTCACTACCTAAGTTTATAAGCTTCCTTTAACCAAGTACAATTTTGGATTAATGACTATAGTGCTATTCCGCTAGTGTTCAACTGATTATTTACTCTCATAAGCCAAAGGGACTGGTATATGTTCAGATCATACAATTGCTGAATGAACATATATGAAAATTATATTTTGTTGTTATCTCTGGATGCATTTCTAATTCAAAAACGAACAGTTCTGTTATCAATATATTCACTAATCGCTTTGGCCCCAGGTTAGCCATAAACCATCCATAAAGGTGTTGATTTATTCACCCCCAACAATCTCCTCATGAAATTATTACATGTTATATTTAATTGTCTGTTATTCTCAAAATCGCAAACCTCGCACCGGCATTACATGATCGGAACAACCAATTTTTCATATAATTTCTTAAGTAAAGTAAATTATATTTCTTTATTTTGTTCAACAGCCCAAAGATATATATATATATATATATATATATATATATATATATATATATATATATATATATATATATATATATATATATATATATATATATATATATATATATATATATATATATATATATATATATATATATATATATATATATATATATATATATATATATATATATATATATATATATATATATATATATATATATATATATATATATATATATATATATATATATATATATATATATATATATATATATATATATATATATATATATATATATATATATATATATATATATATATATATATATATATATATATATATATATATATATATATATATATATATATATATATATATATATATATATATATATATGTGTGTGTGTGCGAATAGATGGCTGTTGGGGAGCTGTGTGGATGGATGTGTGTGGGTGAGTCGGTGCGTGTTTGCGTATAAATCGGTGGGTCGCTTACTGGGTGAGTAGGTGGAGTGTGTGGGTGCTTGAGTGGGTGGGTGAGGGCTAGGTGATAGGTTTTGTATAGGTGAGTGGATTGGTGTATTGCTAGGTGGATAATGAGTTTGATGTGAGTGAGTGGATGGTTGGTTTGGGATGAATGACAGGTTTGATGTAAGTGAGTGAAAGGATGGATGTATGAATGAGTGAGTAGGTTGGTGGAGGATCAGTGGACAATGGATAGGTGGGTGGATGGATTAGTGGTGGTTGTGGCCGGGGATGGATGGATGAATGTGGATGGTTGGATGGAAGGGTGTGTGGCTGGGTGAGTGGATATGTGTGTGTGTGTGTGTGTGTGTGTGTGTGTGTGTGGGTGGATGGGTGAGTCCGTGGATGGATGAATGGAAACGAGTGGGTAGATCTATAGGTAGTGGATAGTGGTTGGATGGGTGGATGTGGTTTAGTGGGTATGTGTGAGAACGTGGCTGGATGGATGGGCTAATGGATGTGGATGGATGAATATGTATGAGTTGGCAGATGGGTGGATGGATGTATGGATGTGATTAAATGGGTGACTGGATGAAAGGGATAATGGATATAGATGGGTTTGTAGGTGTGAATGAGTGGATGAATGGATGGATGTGGTTGAGTGAGTGGATGTGAGTGGATGACTGTATAGATTGCCTAATGGATGTGGATGGGTGGTTAGGTGTGAGTAGGTGTAAGGTGTATGGTTGGATGAATGGATATATGGATTTGGTTAAGTGGGTGGCTGAATGAATGAGGTAATGGATGCGGGTGGTTGGATGGATGGATGTTGAGTGGGTGGATGGATGGGTGAATGGCCGGGTGGATAGGTGGATGTGGTTAAGTGGGTGAGTGAGTGGATGAGAGAGAGAGAGAGAGAGAGAGAGAGAGAGAGAGAGAGAGAGAGAGAGAGAGAGAGAGAGAGAGAGAGAGAGAGAGAGAGAGAGAGAGAACGGAAGGGGAATGAGAAAGCAGTCGGAAGCAAGAGTTTTTGTGCGTGGAAAGGCATGCCGAGGCTATTGTGCTGCTGTCACCCCTTCGAGGGCAGCTCCCTTGGGTGGCGACGAAGCGTGAAAGGTACAGACAGATGGATAGGTGATGAGCTATGAGGCGTGGCAAGTGCGGCGGTACATAAATCGAAGGTCAGAGGTCAGTGTGGCTGTGGTGGTTGTCCCTCGTCACCTCCACGCCACTGACCGCCACATCACTTCATCGTCACACCACCACATTACCACATTACATTGCCGCTTCACCACCTAAGTATATTTGTACAATTTCCTACAATATTGCGCCACCACACGACTACACTACCACACATTATCACATTACTGCCATACCACCACAATACCACTCAAAACTCTGTGCTGTACCTTATCACTACACACACACACACACACACACAGCTCACCATGATAAAGAAAACGACATATATCACTGCATCTTTTCACTTTTCTCTCCATATCAAGGACTCGACCGCCTTTATTTCACTCATAAAAGAGAGAGAGAGAGAGAGAGAGAGAGAGAGAGAGAGAGAGAGAGAGAGAGAGAGAGAGAGGAAAAAAGAGCAAGGTGGGATTAGGGATGGGTCTGGGAGGCCAGAGGCAGAGCATGTGGAGCAGGTGGGAGCCAAGGGATTAA
This sequence comes from Scylla paramamosain, assembly GCF_035594125.1. NCBI lineage: Eukaryota > Metazoa > Arthropoda > Malacostraca > Decapoda > Portunidae > Scylla > Scylla paramamosain. The sequence continues at coordinate 8,400,793 of NC_087168.1, forward strand.
CCTCTAGCCGTATGTAAATTATTCACAGCACAAATTAGACATGAGGCAGCGATGGATTTACAGCTGTAGAGGAAATTAATTCAACTGTGTTACCACCTCTGCTCTCTCTCTCTCTCTCTCTCTCTCTCTCTCTCTCTCTCTCTCTCTCTCTCTCTCTCTCTCTCTCTCTCTCTCTCTCTCCCCTTCTCCTCCTCCTCCTCCTCCTCCTCCTCCTCCTCCTCCTCCTCCTCCTCCTCCTCCTCCTCCCGTCTCTTTCATTCTTCTCCTTTTTAGTACTTTACTTAATTCTGCTGATGATACTGTTGCTGATTCATCTTCGCCTCTCCCTTTGATTGTTGTTACTGTTGCCATTATTGTTGTTGCTGTTGCTGTTGATGTTGATGTTGATGTTGTCTTCGTCGTTGTCTTTGTTTTGTTTTCGTCTTCCATGCTTTTCTCCTCTTCGTCCTCGGACCTCCTCCTGTTTACTCTCTCTCTCTCTCTCTCTCTCTCTCTCTCTCTCTCTCTCTCTCTCTCTCTCTCTCTCTCTCTCTCTCTCTCTCTCTCTCTCTCTCTCCCCATTATTCTTTCTAATTTACACTCCCTCATTCAGAATGTTCTTACTGCTCACTCACTCTTTTTTGCTGTTTTCCCTTTTCCTTCCGATTCTTCTTTCTTTCTTCCCTTTACTCTTCCCATTTCCATCCCTTCACTTACTCCCCAATTAAAAGCTTCCTTCTTTCCTCCACGTCACTCTTCCCGTCACCCTCGTTGTTGTCATTACTTTATCACCTGAGGGCGGTGTAGGCGGAGTGGCAGGTGTCGTGGCAGCTGGTTGGTTTCTCTCCTCTACCCTCACTACTGGCTATGAGAGTTAACAAGATAAAGGACTTAGTGAGATTGAAACTGAGAAAATACCAAAGCAAATTTACTTCGTCTATTAGGTAATTTTACCATGAAAGATTACAGGTTAGAACATTCAGCTGGGAAAACTAGAAAACCAACACAAAAAATATCATATTCTATACATTACGAATTTACCAGATGGAAAAATACAGCACCTCCCCAAAGTAATGAAAGTAGTAGCCTTGTAAATAGTTACTTAAATAGGTAAGTTGATGGCTGAATCATTACTGAATTATTTAGTAATGTAGTTAATGCTTTATGGATTCTGTAACTTTTCAGTCTGATTTATGAAAATCTCTAAAATTATCAAAACAATCATCCTTTAATAACTGGTCGCAGGATCTACATCGCTATTTCAGAATTAGGGGACATTATAGTTCCTGTAACAACCTAGTTAAGAATGACGTTTTTAACATACTGTTTATAACTCATTAATCAGATATAGTAACAGCATAAACCTTTTATGTTTAAGGACGTGAATTACAGCTAAAATGGTTCGTAGACAAGCGGCTGTCTTGTTTTTAACATGCTGGCAGTCTCAGAGCAGATCAGTCAGCAGTACTCAATCTCGTAATGTTTCAGCGTAATAGGTTGGCCTGCGATTTCTGTTAGTTGGTTGCTTGGTGAGGTGGTGTCAGTGTAGTGGTGTTAGGGGGACTGGAGGCAGTGGCGAGTAAACAAGATGTCTTAAATCTTATTCGCACTGTGCCGACGCTGGTACACGACTCTAGAATAAACGAGGTCTTGCCTGTTGGTGTTGAACGGTTCTCGAGTGGTCTGCAGGAGGTTTAGAAACCATCGTCAAATGATGAGCGAACGTTGGGAGGGGACATGGGTGGCCTGATTTGTGAGACCGGACTCAAGAAAGTATTCCATGCTAAACTTTCATAAGAGTCAGCAAAGGTTTGGGCCAACGTTCATTTCGGTTGAGGTCTGAGGGAGCTCTGGAGCAGTCAAGACAGTCCCAAACAGTCTTGAGACAGTTACGAAAACTGTCGTGGCCATTTTTCAAATTTTGACAGTTTCCTTTCGGCAGTGTCACTGGTGTCGACTTCCTAAAACTAATGAAGTGGCAACGCCTTCATGCGTGCGCCAATCAGCTCCTCTCTCTCTATTTTTTTTTTTTATGTAGGAAGTTGCCAAGGGCAACAAAAATTTAATAAAAAAAATGCCCACTGAAATGCCAGTCCCATAAAAGGGTCAAAGCAGTGGTCAAAAATTGGTGGATAAGTGTCTTGAAACCTCCCTCTTGAAGGAATTCAAGTCGTAGGAAGGTGGAAATACAGAAGCAGGCAGGGAGTTCCAGAGTTTACCAGAGAAAGGGATGAATGATTGAGAATACTGGTTAACTCTTGCATTAGAGAGAGGGACAGAATAGGGATGAGAGAAAGAAGAAAGTCTTGTGCAGCGAGGCCGCGGAAGGAGGGGAGGCATGCAGTTAGCAAGATCAGAAGAGCAGTTAGCATGAAAATAGCGGTAGAAGACAGCTAGATATGCAACATTGCGGCGGTGAGAGAGAGGCTGAAGACAGTCAGTTAGAGGAGAGGAGTTGATGAGACGAAAAGCTTTTGATTCCACCCTGTCTAGAAGAGCAGTATGAGTGGAACCCCCCCCAGACATGTGAAGCATACTCCATACATGGACGGATAAGGCCCTTGTACAGAGTTAGCAGCTCTGTAGAAAAGTGAGCTGTAGAAGTGAGAAAAACTGGCGGAGACGTCTCAGAACACCTAACTTCATAGAAGCTATTTTAGCTAGAGATGAGATGTGAAGTTTCCAGTTCAGATTATAAGTAAAGGACAGACCGAGGATGTTCAGTGTAGAAGGGGGGGACAGTTGAGTGTCATTGAAGAAGAGGGGATAGTTGTCTGGAAGGTTGTGTCGAGTTGATAGATGGAGGAATTGAGTTTTTGAGGCATTGAACAATACCAAGTTTGCTCTGCCCCAATCAGAAATTTTAGAAAGATCAGAAGTCAGGCGTTCTATGGCTTCCCTGCGTGATATGTTTACCTCCTGAAGAGTTGGACGTCTATGAAAAGACGTGGAAAAGTGCAGGGTGGTATCATCAGCGTAGGAGTGGATAGGACAAGAAGTTTGGTTTAGAAGATCATTAATGAATAATAAGAAGAGAGTGGGTGACTGGACAGAACCCTGAGGAACACCACTGTTAATAGATTTAGGAGAAGAAAAGTGACCGTCTACCACAGCAGCAATAGAACGGTCAGAAAGGAAACTTGAGATGAAGTTACAGAGAGAAGGATAGAAACCGTAGGAGGGTAGTTTGGAAATCAAAGCTTTGTGCCAGACTCTATCAAAGGCTTTTGATATGTCCACGGCAACAGCAAAAGTTTCACCAAAATCTCTAAAAGAGGATGACCAAGACTCAGTAAGGAAAGCCAGAAGATCACCAGTAGAGCGGCCTTGACGGAACCCATACTGGCGATCAGATAGAAGGTTGTGAAGTGATAGATGTTTAAGAATCTTCCTGTTGAGGATAGATTCAAAAACTTTAGATAAGCAGGAAATTAAAGCAATAGGACGGTAGTTTGAGGGATTAGAGCGGTCACCCTTTTTAGGAACAGGCTGAATTTAGGCAAACTTCCAGCAAGAAGGAAAGGTAGATGTTGACAGACAGAGCTGAAAGAGTTTGACTAGGCAAGGTGCAAGCACGGAGGCACAGTTTCGGAGAACAATAGGAGGGACCCCATCAGCTCCATAAGCCTTCCGAGGATTTAGGCCAGCGAGGGCATGGAAAACATCATTGCGAAGAATTTTAATAGGTGGCATGAAGTAGTCAGAGGGTGGAGGAGAGGGAGGAACAAGCCCAGAATCGTCCAAGGTAGAGTTTTTAGCAAAGGTTTGAGCAAAGAGTTCAGCTTTAGAAATATATGTGATAGCAGTGGTGCCATCTCGTTGAAGTAGAGGAGGGAAAGAAGAAGCAAAGTTATTGGAGATATTTTTGGCTAGATGCCAGAAATCACGAGGGGAGTTAGATCTTGAAAGGTTTTGACATTTTCTGTTAATGAAGGAGTTTTTGGCTAGTTGGAGAACAGACTTGGCATGGTTCCGGGCAGAAATATAAAGTGCATGAGATTCTGGTGATGGAAGGCTTAAGTACCTTTTGTGGGCCAACTCTCTATCATGTATAGCACGAGAACAAGCTGTGGTATCTGCCACGTTCTTCCTCAGTCTCCCATCCATTGTTATATATTCAGTCAGGTTCTTTGGTCACCATTTATATTCCTTCTCTTTCATGTGTGCATGTGGATCACTTTATGCTGAAAAAAAAGGTGTTTGCCACGAACAACCATTTTTCCACACACAAGTCCACCAGATACTTCCCATATTCATTCATCCCATCTACAATACTATACTTTTCTACTACACTTGCTATCTCACTATTTCTAACTTTCCAATCATATCTCCAGCTTATGTTGCTCTTCTCCCTATCCCAATTTTCCTGATTCACTTATTTACATCATTCCAAAATTATCCCATCTTTTCTCCCTCTCTTACTTCCTGCATTTCCAGGTGCCCACACAATTCTACATCCTTTCCACCCATGGATCTCTATTCCTTCCATTCTGGTGGGATCATATGATTGTACATCCTTTTCTTCTTCCCTTGCTTCTCACATCCACATCGCATCATTCCTCCTCCCACTTCCTACCACACCTCAGTCTCATTTCTATTCATGTTGTCAATGTTGACGTGTACATGTAATGTTCATTCGTTAAAAAAAAAATATATAAGTCTGGAGTTCAAATAAGGTACTTGGCAATTATGCTTTTTGTAGCAGCTGTCACGCACGTTTAGTGCAACAAAAATGCTTTCAATTTTTTTTTTTCTGGCCTCGGTATTTTCTTAGTAAACTATAGTTAATTTTTAAGCATGCGACTTATTCATAACTACTTTTGTCTCATACACATTATACATAACAGATAATACAATAAAAAAAAATATTTATTTTTATTTTATTTTATTTTATTTTTACTTTACATTATTTATCTATCTGTTTTATTTTTGTAGCAAAAGAACCACTTTCTCCGCTACTTGTTGCTCACACCATGGGCTTGGCGCCAGTTCGTATCTCTTTTTCTACCTGGCGTTGGTAGAGGTGGGACGTGTGCCTTGTTGTATTGAGTTTTCTTCGTTTTCCTGTGATTTATGATGAGAGTCATTATAATGTGATATTCTAGGCGCTGTCATTATACTGTAATATTCTCGGTATGTGGATCTTCTCGAGGTCTGTATTATACAGTACTCGCAAGTATTCATTCAGAAACACGTATTGACTTGGATGTTAAACTAGCTGACTTACTTTTCACACGAGAGTGATTAATGTATCTTCTTCGAAGTTCGTTTATTATTATCATTTATTTATTTTCTTCATGTCCATATGGGATTTTGTTTCGCTAATTCCATTGTCTTTTAGTTTTGGTCAGTTCTCTGTAGTAATTTCTTTGATTTTTTTTGCTTTCGTGTTTCCAAGTTTTGGGGCCTTTCCTCGGTACCATTTTCCTCGGTATCTTTTTTGTTCTATTTAGCCTTGGTTTCGCTATACTTATTTTTTTTTTTTTATATTTTATCTATTTATTTATTTATTTTCATTTTTTTTTTTTTATTATGTAAGAAAGGCTCTGTCTAAGGACCATTTTTTGGTGGCTGATCTTGTAATCTTTATAATCTTTATCAAGACTTTTAAGGAAGTGTCCGACTCCATACCCTTGGCCTTTTTTTCACGTTACGATCCCCTCCGACAAAACATAAATACACATGGATGAACACACACACACACACACACACACACACACACACACACAAAAAAAAAAAATAATAATAATAATAATAAAACAAAATAAAATAAATAAATAAATAAAATAAAGATAAATAAAAATAAATAAATAAATAAGTAAAATAAAATATAATGAAATAATAATAATAATAATAATAATAATAATAATAATAACAATAATAATAATAATAATAATAATAATAAAATGAAAATAAAGATAATAAATAAATTAATTAATAAATAAAGTAAATAAACAAATAAATAAATAAAATTGATAAGATAATAAATAAATAGAATAAAAAACTGCATTTCCACATAAGTGTTTGAACGAATTTTAGATGCATTTTCATCAATCGTTTCGTGACTTTTTAGTTTAACCATCTGGTACTTTCCTGACGTTTTAGTTATAAATCAGTGTTGAAAGCTAGTGCATGTTGCATATTACGGTTCATACGCCAGTGATGTCCTGAAAAAACAAAGCGTATGAAAAACAAATTCGCGTCATATTGTGTGAGTTACTTCTGGTTATATTGAGCGCTATTCCAATGTTTGCTGTTACCAAGGGACATGAGAATCTGAATTTCAATGAATTTGTGCTAGAGCTCGCGCGCGCGCGCGCAAACACACACACACACACACACACACACACACACACACACACACACACACACACACACACACACACACACACACACACACACACACACACACACACACACACACACTCTCTCTCTCTCTCTCTCTCTCTCTCTCTCTCTCTCTCTCTCTCTCTCTCTCTCTCTCTCTCTCTCTCTCTCTCTCTCTGTAAGAAACGCTCTTGTTTGACGAACCTCTTAGACTTCTATGATCTTCTGAACCAGTTTGACAAAAGTAAAGCGGTAGATATATTTTGATTTTATAAAAGCCTTCTACGAAGTCCATCAAGAACGTTTACTGATTAAACTAAATTCGCATGGTATCCAAAGCGATGTGCTGAGATGGGTAGGAAACTGGCTAAACAACCGTAAACAAAGTAGTTATAAATGGAAAAGTATTCAAGTGAACTAATGTAACCAGTGGGGTGCCACAGGGATCAGTTCTTTTCCTTGTGTATAGAAATTATATAGATGAGGGTGTTACCAGTATAATATCGAAATTCGCTGATGACACCAAAATAGTAAATACCGTAGTCTATAACGAACAAGTAAAAGAAATGCATTTCAACCTAGACAAGTTGTCAGAGTGGGGGCCAACCTGGCAAATGAGTTTTAATGCTGATAAATATAGTGTTTCACATAGGGTATCGAAACGAGAAAGCAAAGTTTATTATGAGTGGTACCCATCTTAAAAGTGTAGATAGAGAAACTGATTTAGAAGTAACACTATCGAATAACCTAAAACCTAGCCAACCATGTTCAGAAGTAGTAAAGAACACAAACAAAATAACCAGCTTAATCAGCAGATTGTTTTTAATATAAATCTAAAAACACGATCCTCATTCTGTATATTTCCTTGATCCGTCCCCTTTTGGAATATTGCCTTCAAGCATGGTGCCCCTATTACCGGAAAAACATAGATAAATTAGAACGAGTTCAGTGTAGAGTAACAAAAATTATACCAAGCCTAAGAAACAAAATCATACGAAGAGCGCCTTAAAGAATTAAATTTATTCCCATTAACTCATAGAAGACTAAGTGGCGACATAATACAAGTGTTTAGAATCTTCACAGGCTTTGATAACATGGACTGCAGTAAGTATTTCACGATAGACTTTTTTAAATTACACGCGAGGAAACGGTTGCAATTTTTTTAGGGAAATCTTTCGATTCTCATGGATAAAAAAAAAAAAAAAAAAAAAACATCGTATTGTCAATCTATGGAATAGGCTTCCATAGATTACAACACCGTAGAGACTTTTAAACGCCGTCTTGATAAATATTTTGCCTCAGATCCGTTAGGTTTACAGCATTTGTTAGTGGTTAATTTTCTTGCCTCTAGGAAATGGGGGCACCTCATTTAATCTATTTTTATTCTTTCCTATAAAATTTCCTTCGGGTTTTTACTTTTTTTGTCCCCATAAGGTATTTCTTTCCGGCCTGTTTCCTGTACAACTTTTGCCGAAGGGAGTGAAGGGTGGGGAGAGAGCCTATTGCTTTGCTGTCCTTTTCTTCTGCTATCTTCTTAGTAGAAGGAGGCCAAGTCACCTCGGGAGGACCGCAAGATCTGTTGTGGCCTGTGTATCTATGTAACATTCTCTCTCTCTCTCTCTCTCTCTCTCTCTCTCTCTCTCTCTCTCTCTCTCTCTCTCTCTCTCTCTCTCTCTCTCTCTCTCTCTCTCTCTCGTGTTAGATTCCCTTATATCATCCGCTCTTTCTGTGAGATCCCCTATAGATCTTGCCCTGTCAAGACTGCCTCCTTAAATCTTCTAATGCAAATCTAAGACTTAGGCCTCCTGTAACTATACTGGACCTCAGGCGCAGAGCAGTGACTATTGTATGTTGAGTTAAATAGAGGAAAAGCCATAAATTACCGATTTTTTTGGTTCACGTAAATTATACTCGTAAATGGAAGAAGGTTTAAAATATGCCACATCAATGTTTTCTTATGGAAGTACTAAGATAGAGATCAAAATTTTATTTGTAGAATTCCTTACATTATGATCTTGTGAAGGAAGAGAGTAATAGAAAGGTATCATGTTCCAGGTTCCTTTACTAAGACTTTATAAAGAGGTGAAGATATTGACTGACTTTATTAGCAGAGGCACTGGGAGACATGATAAAGGCAGAACGAACAGTGAGTGTACTGGAGTGGTTCAGCACAATAAAGACAAGCATGTGCTCCAGAAACGGGTAAAGAAAAAACTATATACATGAAAGAAAAAAAAGTAAAATATAACTTGACACTGGGACATGATGCTTAAGTAAGTGTATTGAAATCGAGACAGTCACTTATAGGATTAGAGATGGTGGGGCGAGTGACCTATGAAGCTACTCTGCTCATGTGCTGTGTACTGTGTGGTTAATGTTCCTTGCTCTCCCTGTTCCCTCAACCTCCATAAAATGTGATTGATTCATTCGCGCCGTAACAACGGGGCCATAAGGCGTCGCTATACAACGAAAGATGTACGCACTCTATACAAGACGAAAGATGCGCGTATACTATTCAAAGAGAATGACAAAATCTCTCTTCATGTAAAAGTTAAACATCTGTGTGGAGGTTTAAAACAATGATAGGTGGTTCAAGTTTCAGTATTTCGAAAAAAAAAAAAAAAAACAAGGGAGGATCTCTAGGGAAAAAATGGAAAACAAAGATAAATGCATAAACTGTGACAGAAGGTTCGGCTACTTTACGTTAAGGCAAACATGAGGGGGTCTTTATAGAAAGCTAGGCAACATTTTATTGATTGTAATGAACGTGATTGCGTTGCTGTGGGTGACTTAACTATTTTTAAGAATACTTGGCAATTACAGTGTCTTAAGAATATAATTCTGTGCATCTTTCAGTACTGGAGAAAGTATATTTTGAACAGTTTGTGGATAGCAGCTGCTATGGTATAGAAAGTTGAAAAGTCAGATCTATGTAGAATCGAAGTTGTGGAGATGACGTGATAGCCGCGTATGGAGCGTGTTCAGGATGAAGGGAGCGTGTGATATTGAGGGAGGCGGTGTGTTTCGGAGTTTGCTAACGTATGAGATGAAGGACAAAGGATATTGGTTAACTTTCATATATTACGAGGATTGACGGAGCGGACGTGAGGACATACAGAAGACGGTGAATGGAGAATGTGTCAGTGGGAAGGTAAGCGATGACAATTTCTAAGAGAGACGCTGTGGAAATAGTAAGATAGCAAGTGACGCGGCACATGAAACCAAACTGAGAACTGTGAAAGTCAGTCAGTAGAGGAGATATAGTGATGGAGATAGGTAACTATTTCATTGACCATAACAACACTTACAGATTTAATGTACGTAGCTAAAATCACAGACAGATTTCATAATCACATGAAGATGGTGATGTGAAAGGCGCAACTTGAAGTTTCCTTTGAATTTCTTGTTGTGTGTGTGTGTGTGTGTGTGTGTGTGTGTGTGTGTGTGTGTGTGTGTGTGTGTTATTTTCCAATGTTAAGTTCCTGTTTACATGAGGCGACCCGGTTGAGGGAATGTTTGGAGCTGGGTGAAAGGGGAGGAGGAGGGGGAATGTGGTGGCCCATCTGACTATCGATGATCGTCATCGGCAAAACTACATTATCATAATCACGGTTTAATGTGTTGTAACTTGTGTGTGTGTCCGATTTTATTGATAGAACTGAACCGGCGTTGTTGTTGTTACTGGTGCTCCTCTTGCTGGCGTTTCTTCTGCTACCTGTCTATTTGTCTATCTATCTGTCTATTTACCTATTTATCTGTCTATCTGTCTGTCTGTCAGTTTGTCTGTCTGTATGCATATATGTATGTATTTATCCATCTGTCTTTGTGTGTATGTGTGTGTGTGTGTGTGTGTGTGTGTGTGTGTGTGTGTGTGTGTGTGTGTGTGTGTGTGTGTGTGTGTGTGTGTGTGTGTGTGTGTGCGTAAAGGAAAATTCCATAATGAGCAGAAGCAGTCCGCTGAGTTAATAGTAAATTAAAACTTAATATATTTATTTGACTGACAAATCAGACGGAAATTCTGACATGGAACCACTGGCCGTTGATAAGTGACACTGTGCGTCGGACAAGGCTATTTGTGCAATCATCTAAAAATCATCAAAAACTTAAAAACTGACAGGAATTAGTGTGTGGGTTAACGGGCCCTGTTATGAATACTTGCCAATAATCTATGGCTTTAAAGCCATAGATTATTGGCAAGTATTTTCTTTTTTTATGACTGATTTATATTTGTAACTAGCAGAACTATACGGGGTTGCCCAGGTGAAATATCTGTTTTTCACACTAAGCTAATCTTTTCTTCAAGCAGTCTCGCTTGAAGAACCTAATTAATATGTTCATTTTTGGTCAGCTTGAGGGTTTCTCGTTTTGGGTTTCCCAGCATCCTGGGATTTTCGGACATATCAGGATTTTTTGACACAGATTTTCTATATCTATTTATTTATTTGTTCATTTATTTGATTTTATTATATTTTATTTCTATCTAGCTATCTATTATTTTATTCTATTTTGTTTTATTTATTTATTTATTTATTTATTTACTTTTTTTTTTTGTGTGTGTGTGTGTGCAAGTGTACCTTGTATAAATATGTAAAGGCTCACGATGAGAGCTCATGATTGGCGTATATACTTCAGCACAGGGAGAGGAAGAGGGAAGCAAAGATTAGGGCTAAAGCTACCCCCTGTAATGCCCTAATAATGAAGTCGAACCGCCTTGGCGACAGTAGGTGGTGATCCTCCAGGTAAACCCTCAGCTGCTTCCCGATAATTCTTTTTCAAAGTCCTTGCTAACAACCGAGGGCAATGAGATTGGCCGGCAGTTGCGCGGGTCGGACTTCCATCTCTTTTTGTGGACGGGGGTGACCCTCGCCTCCTTCCATATCGCCAGCCACCCCCCTCACTGCAGTCATCGCTGGGAGAGAAGCGCGAGTGGCTTGGCGAGTTGCGCTGCTCACTGCTTCAGGAGGTGGGGAACTCACACCATCAGGCCTGGAGCCAATCTGGTGTTAAGGCTCTTCAGGTCTCTCTCTCTCTCTCTCTCTCTCTCTCTCTCTCTCTCTCTCTCTCTCTCTCTCTCTCTCTCTCTCACTCACTTTGTTATTTATACTGAATTACAGAATAGGCAGAGCATGTTACAGGTTATTTATTAAATTACTATGTAACTTTTAACAGGGTAAAGGATACATATTTACTGACGCTTTTGGTGCCATGTACGACAGCGGGGTTGCAACAGCTCCACGGGAACTAGAGCGACAGCTCTGGTGGTGACTTGTGCCCGCCTCAGAGTTTGTCGGAGAGCCTGAAGGTGCGGGATTCAGTGCTGGTGCACCTTTAACATTACAGTGAGGTCCGCTACGTCACGTCAGTGTTGGAGGCTTTGGAGGTCAGGCTCTTGCGTGACACTGCTTTCCATGATGAGGTTCACCGCGCGTGCGTGGACCTTGTCGAGGATGGAGAGATGAGCGCTCGCCGCTTTCCCCCACGCGAGGTACGAGTACTCCTTAGAGAAGCGAACCTGTGCCTTGTACAGGATCTCCAGGCACTTGAAGTCTAGGAGCAACGAGATCCTCCTGAATGCCTCTCTGCCAAGCCGCTCGATGTTGTGCTTGACTGTGAACTTATGGTTATAGGTAACCTCCAGCACCGTTATTTCGTCCCGCAACAGAAGCACCTCCCCCTCAAGGGTAAGACGCAGTGCCGTCCTCGACGTGGAGACGACCAGAAGCTGTCTTGCTGGAGGCGAATTTCATCTCCCACTTGCTGTCCTAGGACACAATGCGGTTTACTTTAGTGTGCAAGTGGGTGACTGTGGTAGTCTCTTTCCCAGGGCTGTACCTCTGTTCCACAGTTATGTTGTCCGTGTAGGCCTTACTCGTATATTAAGAATCAGGTTCAGAGCAGTGGCTTAAGTCAGCTTCCCTGGGGAACACCTTATGGGCTGCTGCCTGGACTCCTGGCCACTGACTACCATTCTGAGCTGCCTCTCTCTCAGGTAGTCACCAATGAGTAAATAGTAGAAGCGGCCCATCCACACTCTCGACATGGACCTTTGAGATGAAGGCCGGATGTCACAGTCTGTCAAAAGCCCCTCGATTTAGAGTGCTAGAACGGTAGTGGCTTTCTCTTGGTCGATCGCAGCGTTCAACTCCGAGGCGAGCAGCAGCCGCAGGTCTGCGGCCAATCTGTCCTATCTGAAATCAAACTGCCGAGTGCACAGTAGGTGGTGTCGCTCGAGGTGCTCAGTGACTCGTGGCCACTATGGGCTGGAGCACTTAACGTTCTCTCTCTCTCTCTCTCTCTCTCTCTCTCTCTCTCTCTCTCTCTCTCTCTCTCTCTCTCTCTCTCAGTTCCACTCCCGGTCGGCATAATGTACAAGGGCTGTATGGGGAATTCAAGGACTACGAGAAGAGTTGGCTTAGGAAGCAGTTTAGGATAAGGATAGGGAATCAGATTAACCAAAGTGACAGGATATGGATTGGAGTTATGAAGGTAATGATTGATGATTGTAATTTCTATTATCGTCATTATTCCCATAATTGGTGCAAGCGTTATGCCATAAACAGTACAGTTGTCAAGATCGTGATCCTAAGGAGTCTGTAAGGAATAGGCACTGGAGTGTCAGGGGTGAAGCAACAGCTCTGTATTGTCTCATGTATCGCAGTGACACTGCGAGATAATGGTAATACATACATTCACTTTAAGCAATTATTTTCCGGAAATCGACCTACGGATTTGAGTTGTTTGATGAAACAAAAGGATTCGCATTGTTAACAGCCTTGTCATTTTAAATAAATCTGGCATTATTTGAAGGTTGATGCATATCAACCAGTATATTTTATGGAAATAGAATACAGCAATATTGTCATGGTTTCGAACACTTTACCATCAGATTTATGTGAGGTCTGTCGCTAAGCGCGCTGCGCACTGGCTGGATTGTGCAGCTGCTGATGCGATTGTAATTCTTACTCACTGACATTTTTCTGATATAATGGATAGGCCCTGAAGTGCTGTCACTGAGGGAAGAATGCCGTGGTGGGCAGGGATGTGTAGTCTGTGTCGCAGTGTGTGATCAGCCTGTGCAGGCCTCATTAATAAAGTAAGGATTTCTAATGAAGATCTCCTTATAGCACAAAGCTTCAGGTTCCACTCATGAAATTCTGGTACTTCAATAAAGCGTCTCGTGCTGCAATGTGCCTCATGTATTGGTTCCAACCTCTGTTTTCTGGGCCAAACTCTTCCTCTGGATAGTGTTTAGTCTCGTAATACTTTACTTCTCAGGAATAGCTTGGTGTGTGTGTGTGTGCGTGCGTGTGTGTGTGTGTGTGTGTGTGTGTGTCTATATATATATATATATATATATATATATATATATATATATATATATATATATATATATATATATATATATATATATATATATATATATATATATATATATATATATATATATATATTGTACCTTCATAGGAAAGTAGAAAACAGATTTATATAGCTGCAAATCTCATACAACGCGGGCCCCACAACCTGTGTCCGAGCTGCTGTGACTATGCAGTA
>NC_087168.1:8422149-8429649 GCF_035594125.1 Scylla paramamosain
GACAAAGGGTACACAAGATAATCCATCGGTTCTCAATAAATACAGATGATATCCAGTGTGATGTTAAGTTCCAATAGTAACTACTGGCTATTTGTACTTGTGATGGGCTGCTGATCATTGCGGGACTTATGGCTGGTGACCACGTTCTGGATTCAATGCTCCGTGGCCCGTATTCTTAAACACTTCTTTTCCTCATCACGACTATTTTCAGAGATTAAGGAGCAGAATAGTCGAGTTATCATGGGTGTTTCCCCACTGACAATGCAAAATCCACGTTAGAGTATCACTAAAAGCAAATTTGAAAATGTTCATAATTCCACAAAAAAAACTTGTTAGAAGTCAAGGTAGTCAAGGTAAGACTGGTGCAGAGAGTGAAGGGTTGCTATAATTTGAAAAGGAGCAGTGTTCTTGTAGCAACTGAACGAATAATACTGCCTCCCTATAAATCGCCAGGCAAAGCCACCAATGTTGTGCTTTCATTTTGCTTTGCAGCTTTTTCCAGGAAGCCATCATCATAGTCTAGATAAATGTTTCCTTTCATCGTCTGCTCGTAGAAATCAAATGTCATACCTTTCATATTGCATGAAACTTTTGTAACGGTGACCGAGATAACGAAAGTCGGAGGGAATGGTGGGGAGGACCCTGTTATAGTTGGGTGTTCTGTAGCTGTGATAACATCCAGGGTTAAAGAACACACGTAGACGGCTGCAGTATATTAGTAAAAACTCTGGAACCGTGCAGCGCGGTAAAGAAAAGCCGCCAACCACGCCCGCTCCCCGAGGCTGGGCGGTCTAAACTGGCCTGACCTAACTGCTCACGCGGCAGCTGGGCGGCCACATCCGGGCGTCAGGTCATCGGAGTCAGGTCACGGACTGGGCAGCGTCCGAAGCTGGCACAAGCCTTCCGCTATGCTGCTGTTTGTCTTTATGTAGTAGTGAGTCAACTCATGCATGTTCCTCAAATTGCCACGTAAGGGCTGTTGCTGTTTGTTATTCTATGTAATTTTTCAGCTTAAAAACTTGAAGTACCAAGATAGGGAATTACGGAATAAAATAACAAAAGTGTTTAGTCAAAGAAACATGATGAAATACATAATGAAATAAATAATAGAAAATACCAAGTAAAATATACGAGAACCAACCTCAACTTCATTCTTGTAGGACATTGTCCATTGTAGAATAAACTTAAATAATTGGTGACGCGGGATTTCTTCCTCGTCCTCCTCCTCCTCCTCCTCCTCCTCCTCCTCCTCCTCCTCCTCCTCCTCCTCGTGTATGAATACTGTGAGTATTGGCTACAAGATTGTATGGAGGTGTTTTCAATCTCTCGAAGTGAATCACGCATTTCTTAATTGTCGTAAACATTTGGATTAAGCTGCCCTCAGATGTTCTTATGCAGACTACAATATTTTCATTCTTGTTATGTACCCCATAAGGTTCTTTAAAGTGTTAAACTATTCTTTTTATCGAAAATATGAATAAAACGTAAGTGCATGATTGTCAACGTTCATGCTGTTAAATTAAATCTAGCTTATATATATATATATATATATATATATATATATATATATATATATATATATATATATATATATATATATATATATATATATATATATATATATATATATATATATATGTATATATATATATATATATATATTATATATATATATATATATATATATATATATATATATATATATATATATATATATATATATATATATATATATATATATATATATATATTATATATATATATATATATATATATATATATATATATATATATATATATATATATATATATATATATATATATATATATATATATATATATATATATACATCGTATATATATATATATATATATATATATATATATATATATATATATATATATATATATATATATATATATATATATATATATATATATATATATATTTCCTTTCTCTCTCTCTCTCTCTCTCTCTCTCTCTCTCTCTCTCTCTCTCTCTCTCTCTCTCTCTCTCTCTCTCTCTCTCTCTCTCTCTCTCTCTCTCTCTTTTATGTAGGAGGGACACTGCCAAGGAGAACAAATATCTAATATAAAGAAAAACTACTGAGATGCCAGTCCCAGAAAAGGGTCCAAAGCGGTAGTCAAAAATTGAAGGATAAGTGTCTTGAAACCTCCCTCTTGAAGGAATTCAAATCATAGGAAGGTGGAAATACAGAAGCAGGTAGGGAGTTCCACAGTTTACCAGAGAAAGGGATGAATAACTGAGAATGCTGGTTAACTCTTGCATTAGAGAGGTAGACAGAATAGGGGTGAAAGGAAGAAGAAAGTCTTGTGCAGCGAGGCCACGGGAGGAGGGGAGGCATGCAGTTAGCAAGATCAGAAGAGCAGTTAGTATGAAAATAGCGGTAGAAGACAGCTAGAGATGCAACATTGCGGCGATGAGAGAGAAGCAGAAGACAGTCAATTAGAGGAGAGGAGTTGATGAGACGAAAAGGTTTTTGATTCCATCCTCTCTAGAAAAGCGGTATGAGTGGAACCCCCCCAAACATGCGAAGCATACTCCATACATGGACGATGAGGTCCTTGTACAGAGTTAGCAACTGAGGGGGTGAGCAAAACTGGCGAAGACGTCTCAGAACATCCAACTTCATAGAAGCTGTTTTAGCGAG
Source organism: Scylla paramamosain (assembly GCF_035594125.1). Lineage (NCBI taxonomy): Eukaryota > Metazoa > Arthropoda > Malacostraca > Decapoda > Portunidae > Scylla > Scylla paramamosain. The sequence goes on from NC_087168.1 coordinate 8,424,822, forward strand.
AGATAAGATGTGAAATTTCCAGTTTAGATTATAAGTAAAGGACAGACCGATGATGTTCAATATAGAAGAGTGGGACAGTTGAATGTCATTGAAGAAGAGGTGACAGTTGTCTGGAATGTTATGTTGAGTTGATAGATGGAGGAATTGAGTTTTTGAGGCATTGAACAATACCAAGTTTGCTCTGCTCCTATCAGAAATTTTAGAAAGATCAGAAGTCAGGCGTTCTGTGGCTTCTCTGCGTGAAAACTTTACATCCTGAAGTGTTGGACGTCTATGAAAAGAAGTGGAAAAGTGCAGGGTGGTATCATCAGCGTAGGGGTGGATAGGACAAGAAATTTGGTTTAGAAGGTCATTGATGAATAATAAAAAAAGAGTGGGTGACAGCACAGAACCCTGAGGAACACCACTCTTAATAGATTTAGGAGAAGAACAGTGACCGTCTACCACAGCAGCAATAGATAGGATAGAAGCCGTAGGAGGGTAGTTTGGAAATCAAACTCTATCAGAGCTTTTGATATGTCCAAGGCAACAGCAAAAGTTTCACCAAAATCTCTAAAAGAGGATGACCAAGACTCAGTAAGGAAAGCCAGAAGATCACCAGTAGAGCGGACTTGACAGAACCCATACTGGCGATCAGATAGAAGGTTGTGAAGTGATAGATGTTTAAGAATCTTTAGATAGGCAGGAAATTAAAGCAATAGGACGGCAGTTTGAGGAATTAGAACGGTCACCCTTTTTAGGAACAGGCTGAATGTAGGCAAACTTCCAGTAAGAAGGAAAGGTAGATGTTGACAGACAGAAAGAGCTGAAAGAGTTTGACTAGGCAAGGTGCAAGCACAGAGGCGCAGTTTCGGAGAACAATATGAGGGACCCCATCAAGTCCATAAGCCTTCCGAGGGTTTAGGCCAGCGAGGGCATGGAAAACATCACTGCGAAGAATTTCAATAGGTAGCATGAAGTAGTCAGAGGATGGAGGAAAGGGAGGAACAAGCTCTGAATCGTCCAAGGTAGAGTTTTTAGCAAAGGTCTGAGCGAAGAGTTCAGCTTTAGAGATAGATGTGATAACAATGGTGCCATCTCGTTGAAATAAAGGTGGGAAAGAAGAAGCAAAGTTATTGGAGATATTTTTGGCTAAATGCCAGAAGTCACGAGGGGAGTTAGATCTTGAAAGATTTTGATACTTTCTGTTAATGAAGGGGTTTTTGGCTAGTTGGAGAACAGACTTGGTGTGGTTCCGGGCAGCAATATGAAGCACATGAGATTCAGGTGATGGAAGGGTTAAGTACCTTTTTGTGGGCCACCTCTCTATCATGTATAACACGAGAACAGGTTGTGTTAAACCTAGGTTTGGAAGGTTTAGGTCGAGAAAGAGTGTGAGGAATGTACGCCTCCATGCCAGACACAATCACCTCTGTTATGCGTTCGGCACACAGAGACAGGTCTCTGACACTGAAGCAGTAGTCAAGGAAAATCAGCAAAATACATCCTCAGGTCCCCCAACTAGCAAAAGCATGGGCACGAGAGCAGGTTAAGTCGTTGCGCACATAAACGTAAAATCCAGCTTTGGATCGAAAACGAGGATAGAGAAAGTAGGAAGGAACAGGAAAGGGGCTACTATCATTTGTCTCAGACACCTGTGTTTCAGTGAGGAAAAGAAGATGAGGTTTAGTAGAGCAGAGGTGGTGTTCTACAGATTGAAAATTAGATCTAAGACCGCGAATGTTGTAGAAGTTAATGAAGGAAAAGTTGAGGGGGGTGTCAAGACATTTAGGGTCGATATAAGAAGAGCAGTCCGACATGGGGATATTTGTGGTCCCCTCTCCAGATGGAGACTCCGGGGCTGGTGTAAGAGTCGCCATGATAATTTTGAATTTTGAGTGAAGGGTATGTGTGTAATTAGGTGCTTGTAGTTTTGTGTGAAGGAAGAAGGTTGTCTTTAGAGAGCAGGCTGTGACTGCCCCCTTGTGTTGTGAGACACAGGGAAACATTCAGTGAGGTCACTGCTGGGTTTAAAGATAAGTTCACAGAGCCTCCTGATCCAGTGCTTTAGACCTCACTGGGAGTAATTATCGTTCCGGCAGGTGACTACTATATATATATATATATATATATATATATATATATATATATATATATATATATATATATATATATATATATATATATATATATATATATATATATATATAAGAACGTCTGCATAAGAACATCTGAGCGCAGCTTAATTATAAAGAATTATAATTACCATCGCCAAACGCGTCGAGCACACCAGTGGCCATACTGAGCGCCATTGTGGCAGAGTAACATTACTGGTGGTGCTTGGGTCTGACCAAGGTATTGTGAACGTGAAAAATATTCACCATTCTCTTACACACACACACACACACACACACACACACACACACAAAGGACCTTGTGAACAGAAATTCTGCGAAGAGAGAGGCGAGAAACTGTTCCTAGAAAAATGCCAGTTTCTTGTAAAGCTATTAAAGGCGTAAAGTGTAAGGAATTATAGCCAGTGAGACAAACAACAATTTAACTTTATTTTCCTAAATTTCGCAACGAGTTGATTTTACAAGAGCATCTGCACCAGAAACTCGGATGTGTATACAGAGCCGTGATATATGATGTCTGATCCGGCATGAGACGCAGAGTTAGATAGACCTATTCCAAGATCGACATAAAAATCAGCATTAGTTCATGTTTGACATGTGACGCGTGTATTTGATTAATTAATTAATTATTATTTATTTATTTATTTTTTGTTTTTTTACAAAAGGGTCCGTGGTTCGGGTCCTTGATCGGATAGAGTATTTCTTATTTTATACATAAAGCTTAAGAAGCAATGTGCATATACGTGAAGCAGTATAGACAGACTCTGAAACTACATATTATTTTTACTCCCTCCTATGACGAAGTATTACAAAAATGAAAAATCGAAATATCTTTAGAATCTCTCCATGATTAACTTTATGGAAGTAGCAAGTCAAGAACGCTCAGCTCCTCCCATTTTTGTGTTCCTGGCCGGATTTTTCAGCTGGATATATAAAAGTAAATAAATAAATGAATAACAAATAAATAAAAGGAATAAATGGGATAAAAAGATAGAAAAATAATTAATGAAAATAAATAAATAAACAAGTAAAATAAAAAAGTAAGGTAGATAATTAGTAGATAAGCAGGTATGGACAAGAAGTAATAAGATACACCCACTACACCTAAATGATGGAAATATTTAGTTTTCTAAATAGAACACTAACAAGTGTGATAGCTAGCGGCGGAAATAATAGAATAGTAGGGACCCAGTGCACGGACGAATTTGAGGCTCAATATAATATAAATAATACAGACAGCGGACAATACCAGATTATCTCAAATCCTGTAAACTACTGTTAGGTAAACGTAACGATGCAAATACACACACACACACACACACACATACACACACACACACACACACACACACACACACACACACACACACACACACATACACAAAAGCCTCAAAGTGGAACAAACAGTGAGCTACTCAACTAATTGGCACCACGGCTTACACTGACACAGGATCAGCGATCAACGATGTCCATTATTATAATAGTGCAAGTATCATGTGGCACACACACACACACACACACACACACACACACACACACACACACACACACACACACACACACACACACACACACACACACACACACACACACACACACACTCAAGGCACACGTAAATCAGCAGCAGATTTGCCACACTTTCTCATTAGTTAGAATGGAGTAATTTTTGTTATTCCTATTAATGATGATGATAATTTACTCCCTTTTGCTGTAATAAACTGTTATGCAATGACCTGATAATGTTTAATGTAAATCTAATTAACTCTGCGGCCTGTGACGCTCAATATGTGGTCACTTTTTCATCTGGTATTGTTTTTATTTACAAGTGACTGTTTGAAATTACGCTCGGGATGCATGCGTTTATAGCTGTGTGGTTGGGACTGGTGAGGCTGGCAGAGGCGGAAGGGGATGCCTGGGAGTCGTGGTGGGAGGGATAGGGGAGTGGGCGGTTTGGGTTCGATTGACGAAAGAGAGAGAGAGAGAGAGAGAGAGAGAGAGAGAGAGAGAGAGAGAGAGAGAGAGAGAGAGAGAGAGAGAGAGAGAGAGAGAGAGAGAGAGAGAGAGAGAGAGAGAGAGAGAGTCCGTGATGACGTATAATACTTTCAGCAGACAATTAAAGCTAAAAAAAAAAAAAAAAAGGTTTTGTATCTATTTTGCGTGTTATTTAAAGTATTCAGTTCGGCGTGCAACAAAAATGATAATCAAAAGGCATTCTATTTTATTAAACCGCCTATACCGCAGTTTCTTTGACAGACTTTGAGGAGAGTGTGCCATTCGTTGCCAGTACAACTAGTGTTCCTGAAAATTTGCTGCTAAATTATCAAATAAGCTCCGTCGACTAAGTAACATCGTTTCCGTTACGGACGAGGGAAGAGACTAAGCAAAGTGTTCAAATAACATGGCTTGAGGATGAAGGTATAGGCAAACATAACTACTTGTTTAATTGCAAAATTTTCCTAAACACATGTGATCCATGTCATTTACTGTAACTTCTCCATGAAAACTGGAAAAAAGGGGATAGTGTGTGTGTGTGTGTGTGTGTGTGTGTGTGTGTGTGGTAGGGTGATAGGTATCCCTATAAGTTGATAAATATTTCCATAACCAAGAAGATAGCTGAACATGAGACAGACAGCCTGGAAGAAAAAAACAACAACAAGAAATATACCCTATAATGTTCAAAGGAAGCAAGGACTATTAGTGAAGCACTGGTTAAT
>NC_087168.1:8437149-8462149 GCF_035594125.1 Scylla paramamosain
GCAGGAAATTAAAGCAATAGGACGGTAGTTTGAGGGATCAGAACGGTCACCCTTTTTAGGAACAGGTTGAATGTAGGCAAACTTCCAGCAAGAAGGAAAGGTAGATGTTGACAGACAGAAAGAGCTGAAAGAGTTTGACTAGGGAAGGTGCAAGCACGGAGGCACAGTTTCGGAGAACAATAGGAGGGACCCCATCAGGTCCATACGCCTTCCGAGGGTTTAGGCCAGCGAGGGCATGGAAAACATAACTGCGAAGAATTTTAATAGGTAGCATGAAGTAGTCAGAGGGTGGAGGAGAGGGAGGAACAAGCCCAGAATCGTCCAAGATAGGGTTTTTAGCAAAGGTTTGAGCAAAGAGTTCAGCATTAGAAATAGATGTGATAGCAGTGGTGCCCTCTGGTTGAAATAGAGAAGGGAAAGATGAAGAAGCAAAGTTATTGGAGATATTTTTGGCTAGATGCCAGAAAACACGAGGGGAGTTAGATCTTGAAAGGTTTTGACATTTTCTGTTAATGAAGGAGTTTTTGGCTAGTTGGAGAACAGACTTGGCATGGTTCCGGGCAGAAATATAAAGTGCATGAGATTTTGGTGATGGAAGGCTTAAGTACCTTTTGTGGGCCACCTCTCTATCATGTATAGCACGAGAACAAGCTGTGTTAAACCAAGGTTTAGAAGGTTTAGGACGAGAAAAAGAGTGAGGAATGTATGCCTCCATGCCAGACACTATCACCTCTGTTATGCGCTCAGCACACAAAGACGGGTCTCTGACACGGAAGCAGTAGTCATTCCAAGGAAAATCAGCAAAATACCTCCTCAGGTCCCCCCAACTAGAAGAGGCAAAACGCCAGAGGCACCTTCGGTTAGGGGGATCCTGAGGAGGGATTGGAGTGATAGGACAAGATAAAGATATGAGATTGTGATCAGAGGAGCCCAACGGAGAAGAAAGGGTGACAGCATAAGCAGAAGGATTAGAGGTCTGGAAAAGTTCAAGAATGTTGGGCGTATCTCCAAGACGGTCAGGAATACGAGTAGGGTGTTGCACCAATTGCTCTAGGTCATGGAGGATAGCAAAGTTGTAGGCTAGTTCACCAGGATGGTCAGTGAAGGGAGAGGAAAGCCAAAGCTTGGTGTTGAACATTGAAGTCTCCAAGAATGGAGATCTCTGCAAAAGGGAAGAGGGTCAGAATGTGCTCCACTTTGGAAGTTAAGTAGTCAAAGAATTTCTTATAGTAAGAGGAGTTAGGTGAGAGGTATACAGCACAGATAAATTTAGTATGAGAGTGACTCTATAGTCGTAGCCAGATGGTGGAAAACTCGGAAGATTCAAGAGCGTGGGCACGAGAGCAGGTTAAGTCATTGCGCACATAAACGCAGCATCCGGCTTTGGATCGAAAATGAGGATAGAGAAAGTAGGAGGGAACAGAAAAGGGGCTACTGTCAGTTGCTTCAGACACCTGAGTTTCAGTGAGGAAAAGAAGATGAGGTTTAGAAGAGGAGAGGTGGTGTTCTACAGATTGAAAATTAGATCTTAGACCGCGAATGTTGCAGAAGTTAATGAAGAAAAAGTTGAGGGGGGTGTCAAGACACTTAGGGTCGTCGACAGAAAGGCAGTCCGACCTGGGGACATTTATGGTCCCCTCCCCAGATGGGGACTCCGAGGCTGGTGTAGGAGTCGCCATGATGATTTTAAAATTTTTGAGTGAAGGGTGTGCTTGTTATTAGGTGCTTGTAGTTTTGTGTCGAGGAAGAGAGTTGTCTTTAGAGGGCAGGCTGTGACTGCCCCCTTGTGTTGTGAGACACAAAGGGAAACGTTCAGTGAGGTCACAGCTGGGTTTAATGATAAGTTCACAGCACCCCCTGAACAGTGCTTTAGACCTCACTGGGAGTAATTATCGTTTCGGCAGGTGTGTACTGCCTCCTCCATGTATATACATATATATATATATATATATATATATATATATATATATATATATATATATATATATATATATATATATATATATATATATATATATATATATATATATATATATATATATATATATATACCTCATCTCCTTTTCTTCGCAACTGACAGTAGCCCACTTACGTATATATATATATATATATATATATATATATATATATATATATATATATATATATATATATATATATATATATATATATATATATATATATATATATATATATATATATATATATATATACATATACATATATATATATATATATATATATATATATATATAATATATATATATATATATATATATATATATATATATATATATATATATATATATATATATATATATATATATATATATATATATATATATATATATATATATATATATATATATATATATATATATATATATATATATATGTATGAAAGTTTGTCCTTTCATACAGTCAATGAGGATGATTTTTTTTTCTCTTGCCATTTTGCCATCGTCTCGTCGGAATCAGTCGCTGATTCGCTGTTTGGATTAGGAAAGACAGTTGCTGTCGTGCTGTTCACATTTCAAGGTCTGGTACCTAAAGGCAAGGGAGGAGTGGAGGAGGCAGTAGGCTCCTGGCGAAACGATAATTACTCCCAGTGAAGTCTAAAGCACTGGATCAGGGGGTGCTGTGAACTTATCATTCAACCCATCTGTGACGTCACTGAACGTTTCCCTTTATGTCTCACAATACAAGAGGGCAGTCACAGCCTGTCCTCTAAAGACAACTCTCTTCCTCCACACAAAACTACAAGCACCTAATAACACACACACCCTTCACTCAAAAATTCAAAATTATCATGGCAACTCCTACACCAGCCTCGGAGTCCCCATCTGGAAGGGGACCACAAATGTCCCCAGGTCGGACTGCCTTTCTGTCGACGACCCTAAGTGTCTTGACACCTCCCTCAACTTTTTCTTCATTAACTTCTGCAACATTCGCGATTTTAGATCTAATTTTTCAATATGTAGAACATTACCTCTCCTTTTCTAAACCTCATCTTCTTTTCCTCACTGAAACTCAGGTGTCTGAGGCAACTGACAGTTGCCCATTTTCTGTTCCCTCCTACTTTATCTTCATTTTCAATCCAAAGCTGGATGTTGCGTTTATGTGCGCAACGACTTAACTTGCTCTTGTGCCCACGCTCTTAAATCTTCCGAGTTTTCCACCATCTGGCTACGTCTACAGAGTCACTCTCAAACTAAATTTATCTGTGCTGTATGTCTCTCACCTAACTCCTCTGACTATAAGAAATTCTTTGACTACTTAATTTCCAAAGTGGAGCACATTCTGACTCTCTTCCCTCTTGCAGAGATCTCCATTCTTGGAGACTTCAATGTTCACCACCAGCTTTGGCTTTCCTCTCCCTTCACTGACCATCTTGGTGAACTAATCTTCAACTCTGCTATCTTCCACGACCTAGAGCAATTGGTGCAACATCCTACTCGTATTCCTGACCATCTTGGAGATACACCCAACATTCTTTATCTTTTCCTAACCTGTAATCCTTCTGCTTATGCTGTCATCTTCTCTTCTCCGTTGGGCTCCTCCGATCACAATCTCATATCTTGTTCTATCGCTCCAATCCCTCCTCAGGATCCCCATAAGCGGAGATGCCTCTGGCGTTTTGCATCTGCTAGTTGGGTGACCTGAGGAGGTATTTTGCTGATTTTCCTTGGAATGACTAGTACTTCCGTGTCAGAGACCCGTCCCGAGCGCATAACAGAGGTAATAATGTCTGGCATAGTGGCGTACATTCCTCACTCTTTTTCTCGAGCTAAACCCCCCAAACCTTGGTTTAACACAGCTTGTTCTCGTGCTATACATGATAGAGATATGGCCCACAAAAGGTACTTAAGCCTTCCATTACCAGAATTTCATGCACTTTATATTTGTGCCTGGAACCATGCCAAGTCTGTTCTTCAACTAGCCAAAAATTCCTTCATGAACAGAAAGTGTCAAAATCTTTCAAGATCTAACTCCCCTCGTGACTTCTGGCATCTAGCCAAAAATATCCCCAATAACTTTGCTTCTTCTTTCCCTCCTTTATTTCAACTAGGTGGCACCACTGCTATCACATCTATCTCTAAAGCTGACCTCTTCGCTTAACCTTTGCTAAAAACTCCACCTTGGACGATTCTGGGCATGTTCCTCCCTCTCCTCTGAGTACTTCATACCACCTATTAAAATTCTTCGCAGTTATGTTTTTCCATGCCCTCGCTGGCCTAAACCGTCGGAAGGCTTATAGATCTGATGGGGACTCTCCTATTGTTCTCCGAAACTGTGCCTCCATGCTTGCACCTTGCCAAGTCAAACTCTATCAGCTATGTTTGTCAACATCTACCTTTCCTTCTTGCTGGAAGTTTGCCTACATTCAGCCTGTTCTTAAAAAGGGTGACCGTTCTAATCCCTCAAACTACCGTCCTATTGCTTTAATTTCCTGCCTATCTAAAATTTTTTAATCTATCCTCAACAGGAAGATTCTTAAACATCCATCACTTCACAACCTTCTATCTGATCGCCAGTATGGGTTTCGTCAAGGTCCGCTCTTCTGGTGATTTGGCTTTCCTTACTGAGTCTTGGTCATCTTCTTACAGAGATTTTGATGAAACTTTTGCTGTTGCCTTGGACATATCAATAGCTTTTGATAGAGTCTGGCACAAAGCTTTGATTTCCAAACTACCCTCCTACGGCTTCTATCCTTTTCTCTGCATCTTCATCTGAAGTTTCCTTTCTGACCGTTCTATTGCTGCTATGGTAGACGGTCACTGTTCTTCCCCTAAATCTGTTAAGAGTGGTGTTCCTCACGGTTCTTTCCTGTCACCCACTCTCTTCTTATTATTAATCAATGACCTTCTAAACCAAACTTCTTGTCCTATCCACTCCTACGCTGATGATACTACCCTGCACTTTTCCACGTCTTTTTACAGAAGTCCAACACTTCAAGAAGTAAACAGTTCACACAGGGAAGCCACAGAACGTCTGACTTCTGATCTTTCTAAAATTTCTGATTGGGTCAGAGCAAACTTGGTATTGTTCAGTGCCTCAAAAACTCAATTCCTCCATCTATCAACTCGACACAACCTTACAGACAACTATCCCCTCTTCTTCAATGACACTCAACTGTCTCCCTCTTCTACACTGAACATCCTCGGTCTGTCTTTTATAATCTGAACTAGAAACTTCACATCTTATCTCTAGCTAAAACAACTTTTATGAAGTTCGGCATTCTGAAACGTCTCCGCCAGATTTTCTCATCCCCCCAGTTGCTAACTCTGTACAAGGACCTTATCCGTCCATGTATGGAGTATGCTTCACATATTTTGGAGGGGGGGTTCCACTCATAACGCTGTTCTGGACAGGGTGGAATCAAAACCCTCTCGTCTTATCAACTCCTCCCCTCCTCTAACTGACTTTCTTCAGCCTCTCTCTCATCGCCGCAATGTTGCATCTCTAGTTATCTTCTACCGCTATTTTCATGCTAACTGCTCTTCTGATCTTGCTAACTGCATGCCTTCCCTTCTTCAGCGGCCTCGCTGCACAAGACTTTCTTCTTTCTTCTTTCCGTCCACCTCTCTAATGCAAGAGTTAACCAGTATCCTCAATCATTCATCCCTTTCTCTAGTAAACTCTGTAACTCCCTGCCTGCTTCTGCATTTCCATCTTCCTATGATTTTAATTCGTTCAAGAGAGAGCCTTCAAGACATTTATCTTTCAATTTTTTACTACTGCTTTGGACCCTTTTTTTGGGACTGACATCTCATTCGGGTTTTTTTATTTTTTTATTGGATATTTGTTGCCCTTGGCCACTGTCCCTCCTACGTAAAAAAAAAAAGGGGGGGAGGAAGTACTAATTGCTCTGATTTTCTTCTCTCACTCAGCTTCTTCTTTGAACAGTGCTTCTTCCTTGCTGCTCCTTTCCTTTATGCTTTTTTTTTTCATTCGTTGACAGACAGCTTTCCAAATATTTGCTTCAGGAATATGGATGGTCCTGCATTATTTTGTCATGTTATACTGCATTGCGCAAGGTGCAAGTTTATCCCTAGTCTGTAAAGAAAAATTGTTGTTAGTTATATATTTGTATATCTTATTTATTTATTTATTTTTTTATTCTACGTTTAAGAGCTGTGATTAAATAAAACAACATAGTATTTTGACCATTTGCAAAACTTTCACTTACTTCAAGGCATTTCAAGGGATCCAGAAGGGAGTTATTTTCTTGCCCGTCTTTCTTTCAGTTATTGTTCGTTACTTATGGAGGGAATAAAAAAGCTGATGAAGATTCTGCAAAGATGTGATGTCAGAGAGAGAGAGAGAGAGAGAGAGAGAGAGAGAGAGAGAGAGAGAGAGAGAGAGAGAGAGAGAGAGACGTGTGGTAATATCAGAAACATCAATAAATGACGGATTAGAAAAGAAATGGTCAATAATTTGTACACGAGGAACTTTCCACTAAGTTTGAAACTCCTCGCACACTGAATAAGGACAGAACAAGACTTTATGATTTCGAATGTGAGATAGTCTGACATCGATTTATATTTGAAATCTAGATAGATTCTGGACAGTAATATAAAAATATATTGATCTTTGCTGGTCTTCGTTGGATAGAATTGAAGAAGTGCTTTGTGCATGCTTTATTACTCACTTTTTTCTTATAAATAAATTTTTCAGCTGCTGATCTGAAATGGAATGTATGAAAAGTTCTTTTGAACGCATGCTTCTGAATAGTTGATATATTTCTCCAACAGGAAAGAAACGAGTGTGAAAAACAAACCTTGCTGGTGAAATAGATTATCGTTGGCGTGAGAGTGCTCGCACCAGTGGCCAGGCGGCGTCTAGGAGGCGTGGACAGCATGTCACTGACGAGCGTAAGTGTTATTATTATTATACTTTTTTTTTTAAGATTCCATAGCCGAGATGATATTAATGAACTATGCACACACACACACACACACACACACACACACACACACACACACACACACACACACACACACACACACACACACACACACACACACACACACACACACACACATATGGGATAGATATTTCAAATGACAAAAGAGTTGAGAAAGTTACAAGTAAGATGCTTCAATAATACTTAAAGTACAGCTTCTTCTATACAAATATACGTTTGTAGAACGAACTCTAAGAGGTTATAGATGCGAGGAATGTACTACTTGAACTGAAGGAAAACAGGAGATATATTGATATGGAGACAAGGAGTGTACCTCGAGTTCTGTATACATATATATATATATATATATATATATATATATATATATATATATATATATATATATATATATATATATATATATATATATATATATATATATATATATATATATATATACATATATATATATATATATATATATATATATATATATATATATATATATATATATATATATATATATATATATATATATATATATATATATATATATATATATATAAAAAAAGAATAGTTTGTACCCCTTCGTCCTACTCCTCCTCCTCCTCTTCCACTACCACCACCACTACTATCACCAAGGCCACCATAACACTAGTACGTAAGCCCCACAAGCCTCTCTGCACCGCAAACAAAAATAAAACAATTGAGAGGCCTTTTTTTGTGTCTCTAAGGGATTGACTCTACTTTTTCTACCTCGAAATTTTGTGTAGTAGCGTTCATGTGCCAGCGAAAGATGGCGCGCGTGCACGTCCAATAACATCGCGGTTTTATTTTCTTCAGTGCGCCTGGGAGTGAGAGTGTGAATATTGTATGCCCGCGCTGGGAGGCTGCAGGTTGTGGAGAATTTCAGATTTAGGTTTTGATTATTATTCTGTTAGTGTTTATACCTGTGGTCCCAGGCAAGTAGGCAAACACACACACACACACACACACACACACACACACACACACACACACACACACACACACACACACACACACACACACACACACTCACTCACGGGAGGGATTAGTTCTGGCATCCCTCGCCTGTTTTGTAGTAAACTTGCAATACCCGAACTCTCGACGTATTTCAGCCAGTTTTCCTCGTATGACGTTTCATTTTGTATATGTTAGGTTGATGTATTAATTAAAATCATCCTCGAGTATATAATAACTACCAACAATAGTTTAATATGTAAGGTAAATAAAGTACGACAAATGTCCTCACGAAACAAAAAAGTAACTCAAAAAGGAGCGGCAAATCTTGACTTTGGTGCATTGTTTAAAATAATCAACTTCAGCCAGATGTCTCCACCGAATCCAGAGGAAGTGGGAAGTTTCAGCGCTGAGTCGATTGATCTCTTAGAATTTTGCTATGTGCGACATTGGCAGTAGGCCAAAGCTACATCGCCATTAGAGCGGCATGGAGCATCCATCAAAACAGATTTCACAATGTTACCCCAACCACTTACTGTATCGTTACATTTACCCAAAACTTTACAATATTCGTGTCTAGGCCCGTATTCAGAAACGTTTCGCCCTCTCACCACGACTATTTTCTAAGGCCATAGAGGTGATAGGCTGGGTTCACAAGAATTTTTGTCTTGTTAATAATGTAGAAAATTGTTAATCTGTCACTGGAACCATAAAAAAAAAAAAAATAATCACCTTTAAAATCCTGTTTAGCTTCAACAACATCATTTTAAAAGTACTGGTGGTGCGGGCAGAAGTGTTTCAGAATGCAGTCCCTAATCTCAACTGAAGCTCAGGTGACGTAATATAATGTTTCCTGATATAATTTCATAAATTTTAGTGAATAATTAAATAAATATGTCGACTTTTATAGGAGGGATAGTGGGAGGGATGCCGAAGTTCAGGTTTGGCCAGGGCGCCACTGTTGTTAAGTATAACAGAGAGGTTTGGAAATCAACTTTCAAGACCTTCACTAAAGGGCAGCACTTTCATACTGATGCATTCATGTGAAACAGAGCGGAGACAGACGAGCGGCTTCCTCACACCCGCGGCCCTGTCCACCCAGCAGTGAATGGGTACTGGATGTCAGTCGGGGGTCGTGCCTCGCTTCTCGGGATGGTGATCTGGCACCTCCTTGATGGAGCTAAAGGATCGCCGCAGGGCATCCAGGTCCCCAACCCCGAGGAAAGGGTTAAACCTAATACTCACCCGCTGCCCTCACGGCTCCACTTGAGAAAGACTCCTAAATTAAGGAAATAAAGTTTATTATCTGTTCTCTTTCACTGCAATATTATTTGTAGAGGAAGAAAGGGCAAGGCAACAGAGAAGTATTACTGGACATCATTAAAAGACTAAATTGAGAGTGAAGATTTTTGTATACGTTAAAGCCTCGTTATTTACAGAACGTAAAACTTTTTTTTACTCGTTGCAGGAAAAGAAAAGATGATTAGACGAAAGTAAGCCTGCACATCATGAAGAAAGGTTGAAATAATTTTGAAGGTTATAATTTGTTCTCTTTAACAGTTTTGTTATTTGTAGGGAAAAGTTAACGGGACAAGAACACTTTAAGATTCCACATTTTTACAGGGCGGAATTGACTTCATAGATTTTTATAGGTTTGAAATCTCGTTAAAGATTACAAACTTTATCATCTAATCTCTTCAACTATTTTATTATTTATGAATAAAAACCTTTACAACAACAGAGGAGTAAATTTGGACAATACTGAAGCGCAGAGTAGACTGCAAACATTTATGTGAGAGTGAAAACCACATTAATAAGCGCAAAACAGTCAGAAAGAATATCAGTGAGGTTCGTGTTCGTGTGCTGAGAGAGCTGTTATTCATTACCTATCACAGGCGGAATGGACACGGGGATGGAAATGAGCACACTGGTAAGCTACAGCAACTTGACTTCCTCAACTTGACGTGAAAGGAAAGAAATCAGCATTAGTGTGCATACGATAGGGCAGAATGGGATGTGAAGAGAGAGAAGGAGGAGGAGGAGGAGGAGGAAGAAGAGGAAGAGGAGAAAAAGAGGAGTGGAGGAGGAGGAGAGAGAGAGTTGCAGATAAGGATAACGAAGAGCAAGAAGAGGACGAGGGAAAGAGAAGTGAGACAACCACAAATCCACATAACGTCTCTGCATGGAGGAAAATGTAGTGTGGTGTTCACTGATTAATTATTAGACAACCAGAAAAAGAAAACAACCAGAACAAAAAATATACCAGAGAGAGAGAGAGAGAGAGAGAGAGAGAGAGAGAGAGAGAGAGAGAGAGAGAGAGAGAGAGAGAGAGAGAGAGAGAATTACAAGAAAGATATGGATCAGATTAGAGGAATAGAAGGGAATAGAGAGTAGACTAAAAACGAGGATGAAGGTTTAGGAAAGGAGAGAGAGAGAGAGAGAGAGAGAGAGAGAGAGAGAGAGAGAGAGAGAGAGAGAGAGAGAGAGAGAGAGAGAGAGAGAGAGAGAGACTGGTTTGCTGGCGTGTGTTGCGGAGAAAAATGGTGAAAAAAAAGAAGAACGCAAGGCAGAAAGAAAAGGGTGGGCAAGGATAAAATAATCTAACACTGCGGAGCTGGGAACTCTCTTCCCTTTCCTCACTCTAGAATACACTTCGCTATTTGCCGTTTACGTTTGGTGTTTTGTGTCTCCTAAAGCCCCTCGACTCTTTTCCTATTCGACGTTTGTGTCTAGTGTTTTGTGTCTCCTGGAGATCCTGGACTTGTTTCCTATTCGACGTTTTCCGCCACACGGGTTTGCACTCTGGCCGTCAAGAATGTGCGAGTGTTCGGTTAAGGACTCGTAAAAATGCTTCCACTGGGGCCGTTTTCTCCCTCTTGCTTTGAAAGTTGCATCATGTTTAACAGGGCAAATGAATGACAATGGTTGTGGAGAAGAGTGAAGACTGAGGCAAAAACTAGATAATATAATTTTATTTTTCAAAGGAACACATTGAAACACAAAGGAAAAACAAACAAAAGGAAACCACATCCCCCCAGGAGGCTGTTTGGGATGAGTTACACCATCTGCTTCAAAACAAGAGATGTATGATACCAAAAGCCTTCCTCAGAAAGTGAAAACCAATAGTCAAGAGAACGTATAGCTCCCACTTCACCTAAAGTTCTCCCTACCATCTTTCCTTCTTATTTCTGCATTTATTTATTTACTTATATATGTATATATATATATATATATATATATATATATATATATATATATATATATATATATATATATATATATATATATATATATATATATATATTTATTTATTTATTTATTTATTTATTTATTTATTCTATTTATATATTTTTCTTTTTTTGTCATAACGAGTCAAACTAAACATGTATTGTGAAAGAATATTTACCAACGAATACATTCTTTTCATGAAAGGTATACATCAGTGTGTAGGTATTTACTGCCATCGTGGTCATTGATTTCACAGATCATTGCAAATGTATATAAATTCTATTATAAACAGTTGTTAGTGCCTTTACTAAGAACAACAATGAGACATTTTACTGATCTTGGTTATCTCACAAATAAATATGTCCAATGAAGGATAACTCTTGGGAGTTAGCGAGGCTAAAAAAAATATGTAACTATACATCACGCTGCTTTTTATAGCAAATAAATTTGAGAGAGAGAGAGAGAGAGAGAGAGAGAGAGAGAGAGAGAGAGAGAGAGAGAGAGAGAGAGAGAGAGAGAGAGAGAGAGAGAGAGAGAGACTTAGTGAAAATGCAGATATTTTTTGTACAATTACTGAATGAACATGACCTCATTGTTGCCGTAACATGTAATAAGTCAATCAGTCATCAAACTGATCAATCAATCGTTATATAAATAACGCTCTCACATACGTATGTATAATCCAGACTCATTGCTCAGATTTCCTTTTTCTGTATTCCTTTTAACACCCTCACGCTAACAGTTTTCCGTGAACGCAACCTCGACTCCCTTCAACAGCCACGCACCCGCCCATCCACTCTCTGCCTCCGCTTCATGCTCCCGCTCTCCGATGCCTTCTTTTCCTTTTATGTCCACATTTTACCTGTCTGTCAGCCACGCACACTCTTCCTTCAGTTTAGATTTTGAAGCACATCAAAGTGACCAAAGCTGTGGAACAGTCCTCCACAACTCTTCTATCCATCGCGTCTCTTTTCGCAGTTATGTAGTCAGATAAACTCATTTTCATTTCTCTCCTCTCCTTTCCTTTCTTGTTCAGGAGGGTGACTGTTCATTGTATCATGTTACAAGAAAGTATTAGGTAAAAGTGGCCTAATTTTACTATAAGTTTTCACTAAGTACTCACAGCTTGCCATTTCACCAGCTTCCAGCAAGTCCTTATATTTTCATGTATTACACCTCTGCGCTGCTCAGAAATTGTAGAACAGTATTACTACTGCTCTAAATACTCTCGATTTGTAATGATTAAGACAAAAGTGTCTAATGTTAAATATGAAGAAGTAGGAACAGTGCCTAAGAAGTGAAACAGTATTTCTGTGAGATTAAGTTAAAAAGACTTGAAATTGTAATATGATATTAATGATGCCGCCTTTGATACGAGATAACTAACGTTAAGATGTGTAGTGTTGCACCTGTAGAGGTAATAAGTGTTATTAAGTTTAAATTGATGTTAAAGAAAAGCAAAAGAAAGTAAGACAGGAAAAGCAGTATTCAACTAGGTGATTTCTTTAATAGGTGTAGAGGTGACTAACAGTACGCTTGCAAAAGAATGACGAGTTTGAAAGTATGACACGTGAAAGAGATAAAAGTGGCAAAAGACAAAAATTTGTAGCACAGTGTTAGTTATGTTATACGAAATGGTGTCACCTTCAGTACCTTCAGTATTAGTGCAGAGGCAAAAATATCTAGTGGTACATTTGCATAAATAAGAGCTTTAAAATGTGAACTGATATAAAATAAAAGATGAAAACAGCAGAAAAGGACAAAAAAATTTCTCTTGCACAAACCCAAATTCCCTATCACAAAAATGTTTTTCCAGTTCGCTTCGCAGTTGGTCTGTGGCGATACACTGCCGCTGATGGACTATTTCACAATACTGTATGTATGTATATATCAAAGATTTAGAGAATTATTGCAGTGTCGTATATAAGCTTCTTTTCTGTTGTTAAGAATGCTTTTAAAATTTTTGAAAATACAATTAAAGCGTAGTTGTACAAGTAAGAGGGGAAGGTCCGTAGCTCTCACTGAAACAATGACATCTGACCACATCCACTTTGTAGAAAGTCTTTATGTATGCCTTCAGTAATGACAAAGAGACCTTAAATTTACTGGAGACTTGACAAAATGATGGAAAGTGTACCAGAGCTACAGAGCGTGAAGGTATTTGAGAGGTCTCTTAAAAACATTAGAATCGTTGAACTGCAGCTGGAAAAAGTTGATGCATAGATTGTGTTGATATCGAAGATCGTCGACAATAGTCTCGAAAATAAAATGGGATGTTTAATTTTTGGTAATTAAGAGATTTTTGTTCATCTCGAGCAGCTTTCCTTTAATCCAGTTATGAATTCACGTTATATTCTGGAATTTCCACATAAAATTCTCACCACCATCACTACTACCACCACCACCACCACCATACTCATCATCATCATTATCATCATCATCATCATTATCATCATTATTATCATCATCATCATCATCATCATTATCATCACCATCACCATCGCTACCACCACCACCACCACCATCATTATTATCAACATTTTCATCACTTTCATCATCATCCCCACCACTAGCACCATCATCATCATCATCATCATCATCATCATCATCATCATCATCATCATTATTGTCTCCATCCTGCCTCTTATTAGTCTTGATTTCATTGTTCTCACCTGGCCTGACAGTTAACTCATCTACCCTAACATGACACGGCAGCGGTCGTTACTGATTTGCAGAAGCTTTACTTAGAATGTTTTGGTTATTGTAGTGTATCTGTGTGATGTAAGCGTTGCTGTGTGCCTGAGCACTTTCCTTGAAACGTACAAGAGCTAAGCCACCACCATCATCTCATATCTGGAAGAAAAAAAATTACATATATATATATATATATATATATATATATATATATATATATATATATATATATATATATATATATATATATATATATATATATATATATATATATATATATATATATATATATATATAATTGTTTGCATTTTCTCACAAAATTTAATGCACGTGGCTTTAAATTTCCTTTTAGTGATATACATTTTTTTTTATTTAGGCACCTTCCTTATAAAAAAGCTGAGCCACCACCATCACCACATACCTGAAAAATAAAATATCGCTTTATTTCTCACAAAATTTAGTGTACCTTTAAATCTTCAGGAAAAAAAAAAAAAAAAAAAAAAAAAAAAAAAAAAAAAATATATATATATATATATATATATATATATATATATATATATATATATATATATATATATATATATATATATATATATATATATATATATATATATATATATATATATATATATATATATATATATATATAGTGTTAAAATTTTGTGTTTACTTTGGATCCTCCTTATAGTAAAGGTAAGCCAATATCCCCACCTCCAATCACCTCGTAGCAGGAGAGTGCTGCCTTGCGTTACGACAGATGTGGAACGGAATAATCGGCTTGGGATTACGTGCCTACTCGGTATTTTTTGGCGCCTGGACTTGAAATGCAATAACTGTGGAGCTAAATTCGGATTGAGTGAATTGTCCATGAAATTGAATGAAACTTTTTATATGAATGCAAATGGTATCCGCACAGTTTTCTAGCGGTAGATTCAAGAAAATGGTTAAAAATTCATCAGGTTATCGACCTTAAATACGTGAATATTAGGAAGCAGTGCTGTGGCAGGCTATTGAGAGCTGTAGCAATTCCATCATTCTCTCTATTTTCATATTTCTGCCAGTTATGTTTCCTTTATTCTTTGTTACCATTGTGTGTTTTTTTTTTTTTTTCGTCCCTCACTCTCCTAAGTTATTTGTTCTTCCATCATGCCTTGCACTTATCTTTTTCATCAGTCTCCATTCAAAGAGAATATGCTAAGCATTTTATTCGTATGTATTTCCTTTCATTATTGTATATATATATATATATATATATATATATATATATATATATATATATATATATATATATATATATATATATATATATATATATATATATATATATATATATATATATATATATATATATATATATATATTATTGTATATATATCGATTCCAGTGTTGTTTTTTTCTTGTTAGTCGATTCATTTGTTAAGTAAACGTCATATGAAAAGGACTAATATGAAAGAAATTTCCTTATGTATGATCTCATTTTTTGCATAACATTCGTTTAACCTCTGTATTTCTTGCCACTTGTGTCCTTTACCTAATCCCTTGGCTCCCACTCACCCTTTCTCTCTCTCTCTCTCTCTCTCTCTCTCTCTCTCTCTCTCTCTCTCTCTCTCTCTCTCTCTCTCTCTCTCTCTCTCTCTCTCTCTCTCTCTCAATTCGTCCTCTTACTTTGGCTACGAATATCTTTGTTCATGTATTTTTTTCAAAAACTATATTCTCTGTATCTGCATCTATATTAAACAGTTGATCTATACCAACTTCTATCCTCCTACATAGTTATCCAGCCAAGCAATCTGTCTATCTACTCATATCTATCTGTATAATACTTCCTTTCCCTCCCGTTATTGATCTCCCCGTCTACCTCCCAGTCGGTCTCAGCCTTAGTGCCTGTTGTGTCAATGTTCCTCCGTGTAAGTACCCTCGTTCTATTCAGCAACTGAAGTGTTGGCGGGGTGTGAATGCCGATGACAAGCTGCCCGAGTGATGTCTGCTAGAGAGAGAGAGAGAGAGAGAGAGAGAGAGAGAGAGAGAGAGAGAGAGAGAGAGAGAGAGAGAGAGAGAGAGAGAGAGAGAGAGAATGGTTGGGAGAAGGAGGAGAAGGAGGAGAAGTAAGAGAAATAAAAAGAGGGTAGTATAAGTGCACGCTAGGAAGACTGGAAGCAGGATAGGGAAATATACTCTGGCAGAGCAATAACGGACAGGTATATCCTTTTTCTTCTTTATAGAGAACGAACGGTACGGGTAATGGTGCAAGGTGTAGCAACAGGGTGGTGAGAGAGAGAGAGAGAGAGAGAGAGAGAGAGAGAGAGAGAGAGAGAGAGAGAGAGAGAGAGAGAGAGAGAGAGAGAGAGAATGAGAGTCAGTCACCTAAACGAAAACTGTAACAAGTCAACAAGTCAACAGGCGCAACAAGAAAGAGCCTTCATTTTCTCCTTTGCCTTGTTTGCCTGCACTGAATACGGCCACTGACACATGACCACGAGATAAAAGGAACCAGGCCTGGCACCCACGCGAGATGTGTCAAGTATTGCTGCCCCTGACGTCAGCTGCAGCGCTAGACCGAATTAGCCGCTGTCTTCTTAGTATTAACACGTTTGTCTGGTGAAAGTTTAGATTTCGAAAGACAATACAGGATTAAGGGGAAAAGAATAAGACTGGCGGTAGAAACAAAGTAACAATTAGTATGGTCCAAGTATATTTTTAAAAGACAGCAAAAGGAAAGATCGAGTACGGAAAACTTTGAAGTGTCTAGTTTTATTTTTGCCCAGTAGAACCGGCGACACCAAGGTAACTCATATTACTTGACAAGTGCCGTATTTTCATAATTTTGCAGACACATGGCTAATTTGGTGGATTATTTTGCTGTTGTGGCCTCTGTTCTGCTCATCTCCGTGATTGGTGTTGTAAGAGTAGAATTTATCCGTCATAACGAAGCAAAAATTTATTTTATTTATGAACATACATATAACTGTTATAAAAAAGGAAAATTATTAAATTCTGTCGCTGACTAAGATTAACAGGGATCTCTACCTTATCTATCGAGAAACAGCTATGAACTAGGATATGACTCTTACGCCTTTGGTCACGAGTTGAGCTCTGTACCACAGGCAAGTGGATCTCTCTCACCCCTCCCTAAAAAAAAAAAAAAAAAAAAAAAAACGAAAGGCATGAAAATATTTAGTTTTACTGTACCTGTGCTCCAGTGACTGCACTATATACAGGAAAATACAATGATTTTTAATTTGCCTATTTATTTGTCTATTTTTTTTTTTTTCAGTAGAATATAATTTAAGTAATAACATGTTAACCTTCACCTGTTTCTCGCAAGTATCACTGAAAAATCAGCATCGGTCGACCACATCTTGTGTAATTTAAGTCAGGAGCACTGTCTGGGCAACTTGGTATGTGTTGTTTCTCACTCATGCATATAATATGAGGAATGTTGCATTATTATATCATCACCTCCGTTACTTCCTGTGACCTTGACGCTTCAATATGAAAAAAATATCACGAAAGTTGTCGTCTAGCTGCGTATCGTAAGCTCCCTAGGTATACATTCCCTTCTCCCCACAAACCTTCGAACTTTCCGCCAGCAAGATTTCATGTCATATAATTTCCCGTAGTGATAAATTAGATTAAATTAGATTATGTTTTATATATTTTTTGTGAGGTTAGATAATTTGAGATTTTCTTTTTCATGGGTGAAAATTTGATAAAGGAATCTTTGTAGGGCGGACTTTTTTCGAGCAGAATTTGTGCACCACATAAAAGCTGAACTGCATCCAATAATTTCCATGTCAGGCAGTCCTCAATAGCTAAGAAAGGCGGTGCAGTGTCACGTTATTGAGCGCAGCACTCCCCTGGCTTCCCGGTTCAAACTCTCAATTATTCGACATTCGTAGAGTTCCACTGTGAAAGATGGAGTTAATACTGACTTGCACATCTTGTAAGGATCTCACATTCTTGTAAAACATTCTCTAACCTATTTCCACTAGGCAGGGCACAAGCATGTTAAGCAGATACAAGGTTAACAGCGTGAGCATGAAGGAAAACACAGTTTGTTCTGTATAGAGGTGATCATTGAACTGTATGAGTTTCAAGTACCATGTCAAGAAATTTACTCAATACTTCATAAATATTAATATGAAATATAAGATCATCTAAGTTATTTTTTAGTGTGTAAACCGAAACATTTTTTTTTTTTTTTACTTAGTAGCACTAAAACTGTTATGATTGTATTTTGGGTATAACCTGAAGCTTAGCCAAAAAGGACAGAATGGTGATTATGGAGGTGTGAAATTGCCCATTAAGTAGTTTAGACACGACGGTTTAAGATGACCACGATACAGTTAGAGGAGAAGAAGGGCTGAAACACCTAACTTAATGCAAGGAAGCGCTGGTATGGATGGAGCATAAACAGAGAGGGAATTACTCCACACCCTAGAAATTCTTTCTAGTTTCTCATGTTGTAATTTTCGTGAAGTTTCGTGAAGATGATAAATAAGAATGTAACGTATTGTAGGTTTAGAGTTATGCGACTTGTGGCTATACGCAGTTTCTTGGAGGCAAGCTCTGGAGGAAAAAATTATTGAGGAAAGAGAGAATCTAAACCTCGGTAAAAAGAACATATATTAAGGATTATAGTAGAGGATTTTTCCCTGAACGGACAACCTAATAACGTCATCTTGCCGGGTAATGTACTGGAACTGAACTTTCTGTGTGAGGTCACTCTATCTACGATGTTAATAGCGTTGGCCAAGGGGACATCAGCTTTCTGGGCTGCGGTTTGACCTGAAACATGGATTTGCTTTACCGGAAGCGAGGAGCTGCACTCTTGATAACAGTAAGCAGTCTTGAAACTAGGCAGAGCAGTCTCCATTTACTGGCAGTTTTTTGTTGTCGCAAATAATGTCAAACTTTCGCTCGCTTACTGATCACTGAAGGTGTTCTATGGTACTCTTTGTTGACGAAGATAGATTTTTTTGCACCGCAACAACGAAACAAAATCATCTGGCGCCGCGTTGACGGACCAACGGGCAGCTTCGTGATGAACACTGGCGGAACACTTATCAGAGAAACGACATATCATCTCCATGTAATTTTTTGTGACTTAATTTGTGTCACCATAAGATGAGACATTTTATAGCACCACTTTATTAAAACTTTCCAGACGAAAGAAAAACAACTCTCATTCTTCCTTATTTCTTATGTTTACTATTTAGGGCTGAAGGTCGTGCTCTACCTAATAATAATCTTGTGCTACTTGATGTCCTTCGCGATGCCTCCACGTTGGTGTGAGCGGTATATTCTCAGTAATATAGTGACCGGATCCATCTTGTTTCATCACCAAGCGCTGACTCATCCTTGACCGCAGCGAATCTCGTGTGGCCCTTTAGTGTCCATTCTTCCATCACCCATTGGTGTCGGCCATCATCAAAACTGCATGCAAGCCCTGAGGTGAGAATTCAAAAGAGACTGCAGCGCTTTTCTCGAGGTGAGCCGATAGAGGGCTCCGGGATCGCTTTACACAAGCTTTTGTTTGATGTGCGAGCCGAGAGGGGGCGCCGGGGACCTCTTGTTTCTGCTACCAACCATTAATTTTGCTTTAATGTTTTTAGTTCGTGGACATAAATCGCCCACTGGAGGAGGATATCAGGTGATCGGAATGCTGTGAAATGGCGGCTGGCGGCGGGCGGCGGGGCTGTGCTGATATTGGATAAGATACGGAGCTTTGAGACGAGTCTGGGGTCACGGGGAAGAGGGATTGCTGGCGTGACAGTGACTCGTGTGTGTGTGTGTGTGTGTGTGTCAGTGTTAGATACTGTTGAGATGAGTGGAGGTGATGGAGTAATGTGTGTTGATAATGATGGGTGGAAATAGGAAGATGTAGGTGGTAATGAATGATGATGGGGAAAACAATACTAGAGCTTTGTATGATGCATCAAATTCAGGGAAGAACACCTCCCTCTCTCTCTCTCTCTCTCTCTCTCTCTCTCTCTCTCTCTCTCTCTCTCTCTCTCTCTCTCTCTCTCTCTCTCTCTCTCTCTCTCTCTCAACAAAAACTTTTATTTCCGGTGCTCCTCATACTCTCTTCTTCCTCCTTCTCCTCCTCTTTCCTCCACCTCCTCCTCCTCTTTGTCTTCCATCTCATTCCTGTCCCTCCTCCCTCCCCTCCTGTGACCGCCACCTCACCCTCCTCCCGCTGATCATCACTCAATATTATATTACATGTTTGTTTGTTTTGACATTGGCCGACCATTTTTTTTCCAAACTTTCTCGTTGTGTTGTTCACGGATGGTTTTGTTTGTGGTGTATTTGTTAACTTCTGCCTCTGGTATTATATGTAACTGGTCATGTCATTCCGGGTGAGATTACGTATGTGATATGTGGTTTCCGCTTTCTTTGTAGGGATGTCACGGGTAACTTATTATTAGTCCATATCCTTAGATGCTTTATTTATTTATTTATTTATGTATTTATTTATTTGTTTTCAATGTAGGAGGGACACCGGCCAAAGGCAACAAAAATCCAATAATAAAAAAAAGGCTCACAGAGATGCCGGTCCCCCGAATAGACTCCAAAGCAGTAGTCAAAAACTGAAGGATAAGTGTCTTGAAACCTCCCACTTGAAGGAGTTAATTTCATAGGAGGGTGGAAATACAGAAGCAGGCAAGGGAGTTCCAGAGTTTACCAGAAAAAGGTTATGAATTGACTGAGAATACTGGTTAATTCTTAAATTAGAGAGGTGGGACAGAATAGGGGTGAGAGAAAGAAGGTCTTGTGCAGCGAGGCAGCGGAAGGAGGTGAGGCATGCAGTTAGCAAAATCAGAAGAACAGTTAGCATGAAAATAACGGTAGAAAATACCAAAAGATGCATCATTGCGGCGATGGGAAGCTGAAGACAGTCAGTTAGAGGAGAGGAGTTGATGAAACGAAAAGTTTTTGATTCCACCCTGTCTAGAAGAGCGGTATTAGACATGTGAAGCATACTCCATACACGGACGGATAAGGGCCCTGTACAAAGTTAGCAGTTGGAAGGGTGAGAAAAACTGGCGGAGACGTCTTAGAACACCTAACTTCATAGAAGCTGTTTTAGCTAGAGATGAGATGTGAAGTTTCCAATTTAGATTATAAGGTAAACGACAGACCGATGATTCAGTGTAGAAGAGGGGGACAGTTGAATGTCATTAAAGAAGAGGGGATAGTTGTCTGGAAGGTTGTGTCGAGTTGATAGATTGAGGAATTGAGCTTTTGAGGCATTGAACAATACTAAGTTTGCTCTATCCCAATCAGAAGTTTTAGAGAGGATCAGAAATCAGGCGTTTTGTGGCTTCCCTGCGTGAACTGTTTTACTTCCTGAAGGGTTTGGACGTCTACGAAACGACATGGAAAAGTACAGGGTGGTATTATCAGCGTAGGAGTGGATAGGACAAGAAGTATGGCGTAGAGGATCATTGATGAATAATAGAGAGTGGATGACAGGACAGAACCTTGAGGAACACTACTGTTAATAGATTTTAGAAGAACAGTGACTGTCTACCACAGCAGCAATAGAACGGTCAGAAAGGAAACTTGAGATGAAGTTACGGAGAGAAAATGATAGAAGCCGTAGGAGAGTAGTTTGGAAATCAAAGCTTTGTGCCAGACTCTATCAAAAGCTTTTGATATGTCCAAGACAACAGCAAAAGTTTTAACCATAATCTCTAAAAGAGGATGACCAAGACTCAGTAAGGAAAGCCAGAAGATCACTAGTAGAGTGGCCTTGACGGAACCCATACTGGCGATCAGAAAGAAAGCTGTGAAATGATAGATGATTAAGAATCTTCCTGTTGAGGATAGATTCAAAAACTTTAGATTCTCTTACATTATTTTGAAAGGCCACAAAGATTATTAGTCATATTTTCAAGGGTGTTTTTCTTATTGACGGTGAAACATCCTTATTAAACTCACTAAAATTCTTAAATTAGTCTTGAGAATTTCAAATGCTTTCAGTAAAATATGTTAAAAGTTGTAGAGATAAAGACACGAAAACGTCTGAGAATAATGTCCTTATTGCGTGGGCTTAATAATCATAAGTTTATCCATTTAGATATTTGTCATTGTTTATTTTATTTATTTATTTATTATTTATTTATTTACTCTTTATTATTATTATTTCATTTATTTATCTTTATTTATTTATTCATTTTTTTCACTTTTCTTCATTTGGATTATTCCATCCTTTCGATTAACTCTATGTATGGCGGACTTTCCATACTAAGGTCCGTATTCTGAAAACCCTTCTGCCGCCGCAGCTATACTTTCAAAAGTCTCTAGTTAAAGCTGAACGGGTTTTTAAGTTCTCTTTTTTTATCTTTTTTTTATCTTTTTTTTTTTTACGGTTCTAGTGACAAATTAACAAGACTTCCATATTATTGATAAAAAAAAAAAAAATCTTGAGAATCCGGATGATCATCACTGTGACTTTTAGAAACAGTCATGGTGAGAGAGCAGAGTGTTTTTGAATACGAGCCTAATAGTCATGCGTCCCATCTGAGCAATGACTGGTGTTACTGTGACTGAGTGGAGGTGGTGCAGGCATTCCTTCCCTGTGGGTGTAGGCGGCCCTCTCATATCCTTCCTGATTAGTTCCCCTGGGTCAAGGAGTGATGTCTTTAGCTTACACACACACACACACACACACACACACACACACACACACACACACACACAGAGAGAGAGAGAGAGAGAGAGAGAGAGAGAGAGAGAGAGAGAGAGAGAGAGAGAGAGAGAGAGAGAGAGAGAGAGAGAGAGAGAGAGAGAGAGAGAGAGAGATGGCGGTTGGAATGAGGACTGGTTTAGATTGCGGGGATGTGAGGAAGGACAGCGAGGATGAGGGAATATCTGGAGGGAGGGTGTGGTTGAGTTAAGGGAATGAGGAGAGAGTAAAGCGTTGGCATACTAATGACGATACCAATTTCGTACGAAGGTATACGTAGACATCTTGACATAGATAAAATGATCAGGAAACAATATAGTAATTAAAGGTAACCAACTAACAATAATGATACCAGGAATAATTAAGGCCAACACAATTATCGCAAAAAAGGGAAGGTGAGAGGAAGAGTGAGAGGATAAATGAAGGGAAAGGTGCTGAGAGAGAGAGAGAGAGAGAGAGAGAGAGAGAGAGAGAGAGAGAGAGAGAGAGAGAGAGAGAGAGAGAGAGAGAGAGAGAGAGAGAGAGAGCGCAAAAGAAATGTAAATTCCAGGTTATATTTCGAGGATAAACGACAAAAATGCGAAAACGAGAGAGAAAAAAGAAATGCTTGAAATATTTTACTTGATATTCTGCTTCGGAGGAATTTTTCTCTTGTATCGCAGGAATAAAATCCAGGTCGGAAACGATAGAATTTTTTTATACTTTTTATGATAATTATTAACATTTGGCTTTTTTTTGCCCGCAGGGGCGAGGGGACACGGCTCGTAGCTATAGGGCTTTTTGTTCTTATAAATTGTGTGTCGGGAATCAGGGATGGTGTGGATGGCTGTGGCTCAGGGATTAGTAGTGGTGAGTAGATACGTGGCTGTGAGTCAGGAACCAGTGGTGGTGAATGGACACGTGGCTTTGTGTCAGGGGTCAGGGAAGGTGTCGGTGGTGGTGAGTGGATACATGGCTGTGTCAGGAATTAGTGGTGGTGAGTGGATGCGTGGCTGTGTGTCAGGGGTCAAGGAACGTGTGTGGATACGTGGGTGTTTGTCAGGAATCAGTAGTGGTGACTGGATACGTGATTATGTCATGGATTAGTTGTGGTGTGTGGATATGTGGCTGTGTCAGGGATCAGGGGAGGTGTGTGGATAAAGTTTGCGTGTCAGGGACCAAGGGGAAGTGCTGATACTGTCTGTGTTTCAGGGATCAGAGTTTATGTGTGGGTATGAAGTGTGTCAGGGATAGGATGTGTAACGGTCAGAATAGTTTGCATCACGGGTGGTGTGTGTCCCGAGCGGCAAGCAGCTGTCAATCAGGGCTAATTATCTTCATCCATATCTCTTAGAATGGTCACGGCTAGAAGTGTAATATGTGCAAACTTGACAGAAATGCTCATGATAATGTCTCGAAGGCCTTAACATTTTGATGAATTTATTGTCCACTTGAAAATAAATGATGCAAAATTGTAAACTGGTCTAGTATAAAAAGCTTTACTGAGATTACGTAAGAGTAGGCAGGTATGTTATTTTATTCTATCTTTTTTTTTTTTTTTTTTTTAATGAAACAGTCCAGTTCAAAATATTATTTAATGAACTATGCTCAATATATTGCTTAATTTAGTCCATTTGGGGCTTGGATACTACTACTACTACTACTACTACTACTTACTACTACTAATACTACACTACTACTACTACTATTACTACTACTACTACTACTACTACTACTACTACTACTACTACTCTACTACTACTACTACTTCTACTATTACTACTACTACTACTACTACTACCAATACTACAGCTTGATATGTGCCATCCCGTGTTTTCGCTGTTCTATGCTGTGTAAGAAGATGAAGTAAGTAAGGATAGTTGATTAGTAAAAGGTCTTGATAACATCACAACGGCACACACCTTTAATTGAATGTGTGTATGTGTGTGTGTGTGTGTGTGTGTGTGTGTGTATCATGTATGAATACTGAAATCAATGGTGAAGGAGAAAAGAAATAGGAATAACGAAGAGGAGGAAGAAAAATCAACAGAGAGAGAGAGAGAGAGAGAGAGAGAGAGAGAGAGAGAGAGAGAGAGAGAGAGAGAGAGAGAGAGAGAGAGAGAGAGAGAGAGAGAGAGAGAGAGAGAGAGGGCGGGGAGGGAGAAGGTAGGGGATGGAGGGAAAGAAACATTCCACAAAGGAAAGTGGCAGAGAATGAAGAGAAAGAGAGAGAAGAAGAGGAAAGAGGAAGAGAGGAGGGAGAGTAGAGGAAGAGAAAGGCCCACTATAAATCATGGGACAACAAGGGACTTTCAAGTGGCCTGCTTTACCTCCTCCTCCTTCCCCCCCCTCTCTCTCTCTCTCTCTCTCTCTCTCTCTCTCTCCTCTCTCTCTCTCTCTCTCTCTCTCTCATCTCTCTCTCTCTCTCTCTCTTTCTCTCTCTCTCTCTCCTCCCCATCCTGCTTATCTTTCGCCTTACTCTCGCTGTACTCTAACCTCCCTTCCTCCTTATCTTC
>NC_087168.1:8474649-8479649 GCF_035594125.1 Scylla paramamosain
TTTCAGTGATGCATTAACAAAGCCTCGTGTTATCAGTGAGAAGACTTACACCCAGCTAATTATCTTTGCATGTTTAAAAAGCAGTTCTTAGAGAGGCCAGGCTGAACCGCAGACGGCGCAGTGTGCTGCTCCTGGTGTGCCGTGTGCCTCGCATCCGTGCCTCGTTGCCACCGCCTTATGGGTGATGGATGTCGCCAACACATCCAGCTGGAACACGTTTCCTCCTGCAGCCTTTATTGAAGTGCCGCTTATTATGTGCGAAAATAGCTCGCCAGAAAATTGTCAGTCAGCAGGTCTTGCAGCAGGTATTTTTCAGAGATAGTTAAATAAGCCGCGCCTCATGTTGACTCCAGCTGTGTGTAGGATTTGGCTTGCCTGAAAGCAGATCTGTCTGGGTGTCACGCATCGTGCCTTTACTTAAGTTGCGCCGTGGAGCATTCTTTCTTCTTTGTATAATAAATTTATGACCAGATTTTTTATTTAAAGTTTATAAGTTTCGATTTAAGTATGTAGTAGATATTTTTATATTTATCTAATAATCCTTTTTCGGAAATCGACTAAAACAGAGTTTACGAATACGTACCTAAATTCTGGAACTGAAGTGTCCCGTGTCTGATGTCTACCGGCATGAAATATATCTATATTTCCCACTTTATAAATATTTCTTGAATTTATAAACATTCTTCCTAATTTTCAGTGAACCAATCAGAGCCAGTAAAGACTTGATTCTTTTTTGAGTCACGAATATATTTTTTACTTATTCACCCATATTTTAAAACTCTTTACCTTAACTACCTATCTACCTACGAGTATTACTTATCTATCTTTATGTCAATTTATCTATTTATTTCTCTGTTTACCTATTCACGTTGTGGAAGTGCCTGTAGTGTGCATCCTCATCAGATGGACTTGTTTGCTGTGATTTGAGGAAACCTGCAGCATACTGACGGTTGTTTTTTCTAATCGTACTCAGTTCCTTCCAGCCTTGTGGTCATCCATCTCTGCCAAGCATCTGACGAAAATATATAGGTGATGATGGATCTCTCTCTCTCTCTCTCTCTCTCTCTCTCTCTCTCTCTCTCTCTCTCTCTCTCTCTCTCTCTCTCTCTCTCTCTCTCTCTCTCTCTCTCTCCGGATCACGAGGTAACAAGTATAAAGTATCAGTTTACGAAGGCGTCTGAGATTAATTATAATTAGTTTGACTGAAGACTGAAAAATGTTGACGTTTTTCTGTTGTGGGTTGTTCCTACTGTCTCTTACCAGTTACTTCCTTCTGGAAATATTCACTCGTCGTAGCATTTTTATTCCTCCTGGCTATTTCCCTTTCTGTGTTTCATCACTCTAGCTATTTTCACGGCAATTTAATGACAGAATGGTATAAGTGGCTTGAGTAACCCTGTGATTTTTAACCGAGTAAAAAATGAAATTACAGGTACTGAAAGATTTC
Source organism: Scylla paramamosain (assembly GCF_035594125.1). Taxonomy (NCBI): domain Eukaryota; kingdom Metazoa; phylum Arthropoda; class Malacostraca; order Decapoda; family Portunidae; genus Scylla; species Scylla paramamosain. Next base: position 8,476,097 of record NC_087168.1, read on the forward strand.
AGTTACACCATCCTTCGTTTTGCAATTAGTAGTGTGGTTTGAGATTATCCTGCAAACCTGCATTCCATACTTTTCTACTAAACTTGAGGAGAACCCATTACAGTCAAAGGATTATTAATTTTTACACAGGTGCCAGTACTCCCTCTGTTCCTTCCTCCTCCAGTCTACCTTTAACTCGCCACTTCTTCCCGTCAAGTTTCAGTTCCTTCTTCCTGACTGCCTTTCCCTCCCCACGCCTCTTTCTTTTCGCCGCCACCTCCCTTCTGATTCTGTTCCTTCTGCTTTTCCCTTTCCTTTCTATGTATTCCTATTGTTTTAAAGGTAACGTTATGGACTCGCTAAATAAGAGGCTAAATTACGTTACATGGAAGTACTTGCAGTATATTGTGTGTTGGAATGTACAAACGGCTCCCCTACTTTATGGAACAGAATCCTTACACTTATTTTTCGCTGAAGCGACACATCAACTCAAGGGATTTTAGTAGGTAAACATTATTGGTTAGAAGTCGTGACGTGTAAATTAAACCACACCTTTCTCAACCCCCACTTCATATTCGCCTCCCTACTCCCCCGTCTCTCCTTGTGTCTACATTTCTCATACCTTTGCTGCTGCTGCTGCTGCTGCTGCTGCTGCTGCTGCTACTACTACTACTACTACTACTACTACTACTACTACTACTACTACTACTACTACTACTACTACTACTACTACTACTACTACTACTATCTACTACTACTGCTACTAATAATAATAATAATAATAATAATAATAATAATAATAATACTGCTACTACTGGTGCTTCTGCTGCTGCTGCTGCTGCTACTACTTCTACTTCTACTACTATTACTGCTACTGTATTGTCTATTTATTTACCTCCTAATTTATCTTAATATCTACCTACCTAGCAGTCAGTAACAGGAGGGAGGCAGTAGACACCTGCCGAAACGATAATTACTCCCAGTGAGGTCTAAAGCACTGTTCAGAGGGTGCTGTGAACTTATCATTAAACCCAGCTGTGACCTCACTGAACGTTTCCCTTTGTGTCTCACAACACAAGGGGACAGTCACAGCCTGCCCTCTAAAGACAACTCTCTTCCTCCTTCCTCCTCACAAAACTACAAGCACCTAATAACACACACACCCTTCACCCAAAAATTTTTAAAATCATCATGGCGACTCCTACACCAGCCTCGGAGTCCCCCATCTGGGGAAGGGGGACCATAAATGTCCCCAGGTCGGACTGCCTTTCTGTCGACGACCCTAAGTGCTCTTGAGACACCCCCCTCAACTTTTTCTTCATTAACTTGTGCAACATTCGCGGTCTAAGATCTAATTTTCAATCTGTAGAACACCACCTCTCCTCTTCTAAACCTCATCTTCTTTTCCTCACTGAAACTCAGATGTCTGAGGCAACTGACAGTAGCCCCTTTTCTGTTCCCTCCTACTTTCTCTATCCTCATTTTTTATCCAAAGCTGGATGCTGCGTTTATGTGCGCAATGACTTAACCTGCTCTCGTGCCCACGCTCTTGAATCTTCAGAGTTTTCCACCATCTGGCTACGACTACAGAGTCACTCTCATACTAAATTTATCTGTGCTGTATACCTCTCTCCTAACTCCTCTGACTATAAGAAATTCTTTGACTACTTAATTTCCAAAGTGGAGCACATTCTGACCCTCTTCACCTTTTGCAGAGATCTCCATTCTTGGAGAACTTCAGTGTTCACACACCAGCTTTGGCTTTCCTCTCCCTTCACTGACCATCCTGGTGAACTAGCCTACAACTTTGCTATCCTCCATGACCTAGAGTAATTGGTGCAACACCCTACTCGTATTCCTGACCGTCTTGGAGATACGCCCAACATTCTTGACCTTTTCCTGACCTCTAATCCTTCTGCTTATGCTGTCACCCTTTCTTCTCCGTTGGGCTCCTCCCGATCACAATCTCATATCTTTATCTTGTCCTATCACTCCAATCCCTCCTCAGGATCCCCCTAAGCGAAGGTGCCTCTGGCGTTTTGCCTCTGCTAATTGGTGGGGACCTGAGGAGGGTATTATGCTGATTTTCCTTGGAATGACTACTGCTTCCGTGTCAGAGACCCGTCTTTGTGTGCTGAGCGCATAACAAAGGTGATAGTGTCTGGCATGGAGGCGTACATTCCTCACTCTTTTTCTCGTCCTAAACCTTCTAAACCTTGGTTTAACACAACTTGTTCTCGTGCTATACATGATAGAGAGGTGGCCCACAAAAGGTACTTAAGCCTTCCATCACCAGAATCTCATGCACTTTATATTTCTGCCCGGAACCATGCCAAGTCTGCTCTCCAACTAGCCAAAAACTCCTTTATTAACAGAAAATGTCAAAACCTTTCAAGATCTAACTCCCCTCGTGACTTCTGGCATCTAGCCAAAAATATCTCCAATAACTTTGCTTCTTCTTCTTTCCCTCCTCTACTTTAACCAGATGGCACGACTGCTATCACATCTATTTCTAAAGCTGAACTCTTTGCTCAAACCTTTGCTAAAAACTCTACCTTGGACGATTCTGGGCTTGTTCCTCCCTCTCCTCCACCCTCTGACTACTTCATGCCACCTATTAAAATTCTTCGCAATGATGTTTTCCATGCCCTCGCTGGCCTAAACTCTCGGAAGGCTTATGGACCTGATGGGGTCCCTCCTATTGTTCTCCGAAACTGTGCCTCCGTGCTTGCACCTTGCCTAGTCAAACTCTTTCAGCTCTGTCTGTCAACATCTACCTTTCCTTCTTGCTGGAAGTTTGCCTACATTCAACCTGTTCCTAAAAAGGATGACCGCTCTAATCCCTCAAACTACCGTCCCTATTGTTTTAATTTCCTGCTTATCTAAGGTTTTTATATCTATCCTCAAACAGGAAGATTCTTAAACATCTATCACCTCACAACCTTCTATCTGAACGCCAGTATGGGTTCCGTCAAGGCCGCTCTACTGGTGATCTTCTGGCTTTCCTTACTGAGTCTTGGTCATCCTCTTTTAGAGATTTTGGTGAAACTTTTGCTGTTGCCTTGGACATATCAAAAGCCTTTGATAGAGTCTGGCACAAAGCTTTGATTTCCAAACTACCCTCCTACGGTTTCTATCCTTCTCCTCTGTAACTTCATCTCAAGTTTCCTTTCTGACCGTTTCTATTGCTGCTGTGGTAGACGGTCACTGTTCTTTTCCTAAGTCTATTAACAGTGGTGTTCCCTCAGGGTTCTGTCCTGTCACCACTCTCTTCTTATTATTCATTAATGATCTTCTAAACCAAACTTCTTGTCCTATCCACTCCTACGCTGATGATACCACCCTGCACTTTTCCACGTCTTTTCATAGACATCCAACCCTTCAGGAGGTAAACATATCACGCAGGGAAGCCACAGAACGCCTGACTTCTGATCTTTCTAAAATTTCTGATTGGTGGCAGAGCAAACTTGGTATTGTTCAATGGCTCAAAAACTCAATTTCCTCCATCTATCAACTCGACACAACCTTCCAGACAACTATCCCCTCTTCTTCAATGACACTCAACTGTCCCCCT
>NC_087168.1:8484649-8492149 GCF_035594125.1 Scylla paramamosain
TGTCCTTTTTTTTGCCCAGACATCCAGACACAGCCTCCCAGGGCCCACGTCTCTCTTCCGCCGATAATATTGCCTCATAAACCCTGGCGAAACAAACAAGGGAAGTGTTATGGGTGGCAGTGGTCGGGAGGCTGAAGAGAGAGAGAGAGAGAGAGAGAGAGAGAGAGAGAGAGAGAGAGAGAGAGAGAGAGAGAGAGAGAGAGAGAGAGCAGGAGGAGGACAAGGAGGAGAGGAAGGACAGTAGGTTCCTTAACGTGGGAGACTACATACCAACCAGGAGACTTCACCTTGTTGACATTGGAGTTACGGTCGCCGGGTTCAGCCACTAGGAAGGGAAAGTGAGCGTGAGGGAGAGAAGAGGGTGAGAGGAGGAGCGGCGGGCAGGGTCAGTGATGGATGGTGAGAGAGAGATATATGGAGTGAGAAAGAGAGGATACGTTGAGAAAATAAGGATAGGATTCATAAGAAAGAGAGAGAGAGAGAGAGAGAGAGAGAGAGAGAGAGAGAGAGAGAGAGAGAGAGAGAGAGAGAGAGAGAGAGAGTTTAAGAATCTTTGTAAGAAGAACAAACGATAACACTAGTAACACAAATTATATATTGTGCATGCAGGCAAAAAACGTAAAAAAAATAACCAAGAAAAGCAAACAGGCCGGGAAACAGACAGCCACATCTTAAAGCTACTTAAAACATGCTTATGCAATGTGTCATTAAAGTAAATATATAATTCTACCAGCACCACGGAACTCTTTCGGCAACATAATCAAAATCAACGCTAATAAATCAGTGAACTTCTTTACGAATGCTTCAGATCTTCAAATCAGTCTGTTAATAAAAGTGCAGATACTCAAATCCAGTCTGTTATTAATAATCACATAAAGCTACAATAAGGCAGCCCTGATGGACCACTCATAAAAATTTAAAGTAATTCTGTTGATAAGAGTGAAAACCTCCAAAACAGTTAGGAGTTAGAATAAGGTACGTTAGGTCAGTTTGTTTATAAGTTTTCAAATCTTCAAACTCAGTCCTCTGATAAGAGTCAAACCCTCAGCCACGCTCCCTTCGTGTGGGAAGTCTCGTAAAAGGATTCAGGTGCAGGGAAAATAAATCAAAACTGTTTATTCACGCTTTCAAGTACCTCTCAACCTCTTTCCTGACCCCTCCCTTTCCTTTCGATTCCCTCTGTTCCCTCTTATTTTTCTTCTCCTCAATCCTCTTTTAGCACGGTTTCTTTTTTCTTCTTTCCATCATAACCGTCTCACGCCCACATGATTACGATGGTGTTGGTATTTTGTCCTCAAACGAATGTGCTTATTCGTGCGAGAGAGTGGAGGCTGCTGGCGCGATCCAACCTCACACTGCGTTCAACATAGTGAAAGTTTAAAAGGTGCGCGCCTGAAAATGTTTGAGTTTGGGGTAGGAGAAGAAGGGAGCAGGGCGGCGAGAGAGAGAGAGAGAGAGAGAGAGAGAGAGAGAGAGAGAGAGAGAGAGAGAGAGAGAGAGAGAGAGAGAGAGAGAGAGAGAGAGAGAGAGAGCCATCGGCCTCCTCTTGACTCAAAACAAAGGAATCATTAATGACTGAAACTTGACTCAAGGCTAGCCTCTCTCTCTCTCTCTCTCTCTCTCTCTCTCTCTCTCTCTCTCTCTCTCTCTCTCTCTCTCTCTCTCTCTCTCTCTCTCTCTCTCTCTTTTCCTTCTTATTCTCTCGTCACTTCTTGCTCATTCTCGCTCCGCCTTCCTTTCCCTCTCCCATCCCTTTCCTTTACCCTCCCTTTCCTCTCTCTTCCGTCACCTTTCTTTTTTCCCACGGTCTTCTTTCCTCCAATCGGATCTTCGCCTTCATGTTTTATGTTTCGGTTTTGTGTCTCTGGTTTATGTTTATGTGTTTATTGTTACCTTTTTTTCATTTTCCACCTGCAAGCTTTTTTTATGTAATATTCCCTTTGTGTTTCTCTTTTCTCCTCAATTTTCTTTTCTTCATTTTTAGTTTTTCACTGATTCAGTTTCTTTCTTTTTTAAAGTTTAAATTTCGTTTCTCTGACAAGTTACATTTTGCCTTTCTCTCTCTCTCTCTCTCTCTCTCTCTCTCTCTCTCTCTCTCTCTCTCTCTCTCTCTCTCTCTCTCTCTCTCTCTCTCTCTCTCTCAGTGTGTGTGTGTGTGTGTGTGTGTGTGTGTGTGTGTGTTTATATAGTAAATATAATCTGTACCTATATATATATATATATATATATATATATATATATATATATATATATATATATATATATATATATATATATATATATATATATATATATATATATATATATATATATATAGATAGATAGATAGATAGATAGATACATAGATAGATAGATATATAGATATAGATTTATAAATATCGAGAGAGAGAGAGAGAGAGAGAGAGAGAGAGAGAGAGAGAGAGAGAGAGAGAGAGAGAGAGAGAGAGAGAGAGAGAGAGAGAGAGAGAGAGAGAGAGAGAGAGAGAGAGAGAGAGAGAGAGAGAGAGAGAGAGAGAGAGAGAGAGAGAGAGAGAGAGAGAGAGAGAGAGAGAGAGAGAGAGAGAGAGAGAGAGAGAGAGAATTATGCATTTGCCTCCAATGATTTTATCTTTCCATCTTACGTTCTTCTGCATAATTATTTAGTGCTCCATGGCGTCCACTTCTGGTCAGAGAGAAAATAAGTGAAATTTGTCTGCTGTGAAAATACAAAAGAAAAAGTTACCCCTCTCCCTGTCCCGGCACCGCTGACTCGCTATTTTTCAGTGGCCTGAATCGGTAATGTGAGGCGCGAGGGAGGTCAAGGGGAAAAATTGTAATGTAAAGATTTTTTCCACCTGTAGTGGAGGTTACTTTTTTTTACGACTCCGTGTGTTTCTTCGTCATTTTAGAGATCTGTATGATGATGTTTTCCATGTAGGTACTTCTTAAAGATGAAAGGGGTCACAAGGGAGGAGAGTTTTGTTTGTGTGATATACCATTGCCTTCCTCGATGTGTCTGCATCATTCCTATGACTTACTGTCTGCTGCCTCCACCATGACATTCAGCACTATCTCCCACATTTGGTTGTGCATTTGCCTATCTATCTATGCATCTATCTATTTACCTATATATGTATCTATGTACCTATATATATATATATATATATATATATATATATATATATATATATATATAGAGAGAGAGAGAGAGAGAGAGAGAGAGAGAGAGAGAGAGAGAGAGAGAGAGAGAGAGAGAGAGAGAGAGAGAGAGAGAGAGAGAGAGAGAGAGAGAGAGAGAGAGAGAGAGAGAGAGACATAAACAGATAGATAGATACATAGATAGGAAAATAGATATGGATATATAGATAGATACAATACAGTATACAGTACAGCTGCTTTTGGCAGAGTGCCGCCAGCTAGATACAGGGATCTGAACATGGCAGACCTACAGTTACAGTAAGCGTTGGAAAGGCAGCTAATTTTCATGGCAGTGATGAAGTGTTTGGCGCGCACTGTAAATCAGCAGAGCGGCGCGTTGGACAGGCTTTGTCCCCTAATCGTCAAAACTCCATCTGTCATCCCTTACCGTCAAAGGGTTTATATTATTTACGTGTTGCTATCAGAATGTTGCACTGTAGAGCTTCATATGGAGGGAGGCACAGTGAGAAGCAGGAATCGCACGTAGGCACCGCCCTGCAGCCTCTCTCCAGTGCCCATGGTGCACTTTGACCACATTACACGCACACAGATCGGAGAATGTTTCATGCACTAAAGAACCTCACAGGGAAACGTACACGCTCTCTCTCTCTCTCTCTCTCTCTCTCTCTCTCTCTCTCTCTCTCTCTCTCTCTCTCTCTCTCTCTCTCTCTCTCTCTCTCTCTCTCTCTTTCTGTCTCTGTCTCTCTCTGCATGTTAATGTGTGTGTGTGTGTGTGTGTGTGTGTGTGTGTGTGTGTGTGTTTGTCTTTGGGAATGAGTTTTATGGTTCGGAGGCTGTCAAGAGGAGAGGTGGTGAAAGAATGCGTCAATGGCACTATTAAACTGTAGGACCATGAGGGTGCGGAACTCTGGAGCTGTTGAGTGTGGGGGTGTGAGGGTCCGGGAGGTGGGTTGTGAGTCTGGGAGCGTTCTAGGTACGAGTGTAGGATATGATCTTTTTGAGACATCCTTTTATATGGGCATGAGACATAATAAGAGAGATTGATGCTGTTTCAAATCAGCGTTTTTGAGACTAGAGTTCAGTAACATAAAGGTAAGGGTGAGTGTGGGGAATGTGAGGGTGTGGCAGAGATTGTATGTGTTAAGATGTTTGGTAGCACGTGGAGGCATGGAAATGTGAATTTATGGCTCTGAGGTAGTGAGGGCGGAGGGTCACAGGGGTGCGAAGATGTGTGTGCGGAGGGTGAAAGGTAGGAAGGCTCCATTAGCCCGACTCTCCTCAACCAGATTACAGCAGGCAGAAAGTGTTTACTTGCAAGTTCCGACCTCGCTTCACTGTTTTGCTCTGCCCACACACTGCTCCCGACCCTTTGTGGCCAGATTCACTGGGCTGAGTCCCGTGCTCTGTGTGTGTGGGTCTTAGCACCGACTGTTGTTGCTCTTGTTCCTGTTGCTGTTTGTGTTGGTGGCTGTGATGGTGTTGATGTTTGTGGTTGTAGTGCGAGTGATGTTGTTGATAGTGGTTTTAGTGGTAGCGGATTTTGAGAAAGTGAGTCTATATACCCGTAGTGCACCACACCACTATGTTGGCACTCATGTAATCTCATGTAATCTCTTCAACAGTAGCTGACTTTTCTTCTGACTGGCATTGCACTTTTATGCAATTCAATAAAAAAAGAGAACCGGAAAGGTGAAAGCTTACACTGCAACACAATGCAAAGAAAGATTAAGAAAAATCTAATATATATATATATATATATATATATATATATATATATATATATATATATATATATATATATATATATATATATATATATATATATATATATATATATATATATATATATATATATATATATATATATATATATATATATATATATATATATATATATATATATATATATATATATATATATATATATATATATATATATATATATATATATATATATATATATATCAAGTACTGCACCATATGATTAAATTCTGCGGTGCATTAAATCTAACCAATCAATCAAGCAGCCTACAGACTGCAGTAATTCTGGTAATATTCTTGGAAACTACAGTACCCCCGTGACCAGGCGAGATGCTGCGTGAGGGAGATGCCACAGCGTTTAGGGGAAGTCAGAGGTGGTCGGGGATGAAGTCCTCTCAGTGGTGTGGCTGGTGTACGGCAGGGAGGGGGAGATAAGAGACGAAAGGAGGAATCGGAGGGAGAGGGATGAACGAGACGGGAGGGTGAAAGGAAGGAGGGATGGAAGAGACGGGAGGTTGGAAGGAAGGAGAGGGATGTTGGAGAAGGGAGTATGGAGGGAAGGAGGGATGGAGGATACAGGAGGGAGGAGGAGAGAATGGGGATCCGGTCCTTTTTCATAAGTATCGGGCTATAAACCTTGGAACCCGAGTGTCAATAAACCTTCTGGCAAGTGGTGAAAATATGGTTTACGGTATGAATGGGAGGCGTGGCGGGAAGTCCCTGGGAGAGGATAAGTTAAGGCGGACTGAGCAGAGGTGTTAAGGTGTTTTACTGGTTTTTACTGGCGCTTTATGACCAGCAGCTCTCCCATGATGGCCTGTGTGTAAGCCTCCTTTCTCTTTCCCCCTCTTTGTCTCTCCAGGGGATGAATGCGGCTTGTTCAACTTCATTCCTAGAGAGGGGTGGGATTTATAAACAGTTGTTACGGAAGTGAAATACGAAGTTCCAAATACGTGTTAGTTGCAGGAAGATGGGTCAGTGCATATGTCTGGGTGGGCTGAGCGTAATGCAAGGCGCCCAACAGGAGAGGAACAAGTGAATTGTGAAGTATGAAGTGTAACGAAGAATAAGGAATCGTGTATCTATGAGGTAATATAAATTTAATAATGAGTAAAAATTCGATAAAAAAAAAATCAAATAATGAACCACAAAAGACAAAACAATGTAAAATCAACATCTCTTGTGTCCAGCAAATTCGCATTTTCCCTAATTTTGAATCAATCTTAGTTTCTTTCGCTCTCAACAGCTGGTCAAGAACTGCTGCTTTGTTAATACAAGCTTTTGAAATACGGAACAGTGCTGATGATTTTAGCGTGGCTAGGAAATGAAAACAACGGAGCTGGATGAGGAAGCTGAAAAAAGGATAAAAAAAAAAAAGAGAGAGAGAGAAGTAGAAAAGAGTTTGATGTTTTGAGTCACATAGATGCAAGTGCGTAGGTGGTGTTTGTGGAAAAGAATGATTGATGTGATGGCGGAGGAAAAAAAAAAGCGAAAACAACCTAAGCACCATGCGATAGAGAGAGAGAGAGAGAGAGAGAGAGAGAGAGAGAGAGAGAGAGAGAGAGAGAGAGAGAGAGAGAGAGAGAGAGAGAGAGAGAGAGAAAGTAAAAGGAGGAAGCAAAAGAAAAAAATAGCCATGGGGTTTTGGCAGCACATCTATAAAGGGAGTAAATTAAATTGGCTGTACCACCATAAATATCGGAGGAGCCAGAAACGCTCCATCCCTCCTCTGCAGAGAAAGAACCAGGCAGCTCGACCCAACGGCTGCCTCTCGTCCCGTCCCGCCAGAAGCCTGCCGGTTGGACCCTCCCTCCACCTCCACCCGCCGCCTCCGCAAAAGCCCGATAATTGCGCAGCACTAAACTCAATTGTCCAAGAACTATTGCAGCGCACGGCGGCGGCTGTTAGACTTCTGAGCTGAAATGAAGCCTTGTTGATTTTCCTTCTCTCTTAGTTTTTTTTTTTTTTTTTCCTTCACGTTATATCAGCAGAGAATCACAAGAATACACAAGAGTACCACTTGAAAGAGTCCAAAGAATTCTTTTCTTTTCTCCTTTTCCTTTTCAATTTGAATTTAAACCGACATTGCGTTACACCACTACAAGAAAAGAAAAAAGAAAGAAAAGTGGAAAAAGTAAAGGTGAAAAAGCCATAGAAAATTCCCGTAAAAAAAGAAAAAAAAAAAAAAAAAAAAAAAAAAAAAAAAAAAAAAAAAAAAAAAAAATATATATATATATATATATATATATATATATATATATATATATATATATATATATATATATATATATATATATATATATATATATATATATATATATATATATATATATATATATATATATATATATATATATATATATATATATATATATATATATATATATATATATATATATATATATATATATATATATATATATATATATATATATATATATATATATATATATATAAAACAACAGAAAATAGGAAGAGAATAAACAGTCTGAGGTTGGGATGTGCACGTGAAAAGAACGGATGATCAGCTTGGGTTGTATTTATGCAAGGATTATTGTGGGATATTTTGACGGCAATTTATAGCCCGTAAACAACGAGAAT
>NC_087168.1:8494649-8502149 GCF_035594125.1 Scylla paramamosain
ATACTTGGCTCTTCTGAGGGACATTTCATTCGGAGAGATACTGTATATTGTATCCTAGAATTTCAAGAATGGAAGATTTATATGTATTCGTGTGCGTCACGGATTGAGACCCTGCGTGTTTCGTCAGTGAAACAAACAACATGGATAGAGAGGGAGACCATTCAGGTTTCGTCATTCAGTTGTACGCAACGCAATCCGGGACCACGTGATTCAGAACAGTACAAAATCCCTTACGAATCCCCATTTTACGAAATCTGACATATATCTTTGGCTGAGATCAGTGGGGTTCGGGGAGTGAAGAGAAAGGAAAGGCTCAAATCGTCCAGTAGAAGGTTCGTGTAAAATTCGGTAGGATTTCAGATACTGTGCCTTGTATGTAGCACTTTGAAATATGAACCTGGGGTATGGTACCGGAGACTGTTGAGACTTCGGGGAAAAAGAAAAAATATGATCCATTTGGGGTAGATAATGATGCTATGGTTGTGAAGTGAAAGGAGATGGTAGTAGAGGAATGGCGAAATAGAGAGGTGGATGAGAGGGTATGTAAAGGATATAAACATGATACCCAAGGCAATATAAAGTATAAGGTGATGTTGCATTTCATATGGTTAAGTGAAATGAAGTAGGCAGTTAGTAGTGGAGGGCTGGAGGGATAAAAGGATGGAATGGATGTAGGTATAGAAATCAACACAGTAGAAAGCAGATGGTAATGTACTCGGTGGACATGACAGCGTGGCTGTGAAATGTAAAAAGGGACGTTGGTAAAGGAGAAGGAAGTGAAGATGAGTCTGTTGGGGAACTATTTAGGGCACCAAGGGACTGTTGTGGTGGATGGTGGTGGTGACGTAAGCGACGACGGTCAAAGCGTGCCCTTTCACACATGACAACGAACAAACGGGAAAACAGTGAGTTCTTTGTGGGTGAACAGCGCCACACTGAAGCCCATCAACAAGCCGGTGGTGGGAAGACCGACGCCAGCCTCACCTGCCGCACCCAACACTCAACTTCTTATACTAGGTTTCTCTTTCTCTCTATCTGCCTTCATAGCTGGTCTTATCTGTCTGTATATTGATGACATTATATGTATCTATTTGTCTGTTCGTCTCTCTCTCTCTCTCTCTCTCTCTCTCTCTCTCTCTCTCTCTCTCTCTCTCTCTCTCTCTCTCTCTCTCTCTCTCTCTCTCTCTCTCTCTCTCTCTCTCTCTCTCTCTCTCTCTCTCTCTCTCTCTCTCTCTCTCTCTCTCTCTCTCTCTCTCTCTCTCTCTCTCTCTCTCTCTCTCTCTCTCTCTCTCTCTCTCTCTCTCTCTCTCTCTCTCTCTCTATATATATATATATATATATATATATATATATATATATATATATATATATATATATATATATATATATATATATATATATATATATATATATATATATATATATATATATATATATATATATATATATATATATATATATATATACATACACATAAAGTTCTGCTGAGAATTGAAAGAAGAGAGAGAGAGAGAGAGAGAGAGAGAGAGAGAGAGAGAGAGAGAGAGAGAGAGAGAGAGAGAGGGAGGGAGAGAGAGAGAGATTGGTGCATACGTTTCCTCGTTGATCCAGCGGTCGCATGGATGGTTTCAGATGTGGTGAGGCAACCAGGGGAACAGTACACACTCTGCTATCACTTACTATCTTGAAGATTTTTACAAATATGAAGAAAAATATAGGAAGAGTAATAATAATAATAATAATAATAATAATAATAATAATAATAATAATAATAATAATAATAATAATGATAATAATAATAATAATAATAATAATAATAATAATAATAATAATAATAATAATAATAATAATAATAATAATAATAAAGAAAACTGTAGGCTGCCCAGTTAGCTTTGTTTGAAATTTTTAAACAAAGTTATAATGTCGCAATGTGTGACTGTCAGTTTCGTTCATTTCAGTTCCTAATGACATCGTTAATAAAGAATATTTGTACACGCCGAAATCTAATTGCCTCTGTCTATTACACTGGAATTTCGTGGTTTTCCTGTGCAATGTAATATGGAATGAAAGAAGTCTCCGTGCATCAACGTTCACAAATTCTAAATTTTCAAAGCACAATATTGTCAGCGGCTACTTAAGATTTAGCATAGTCATCCCATAACTAACCACGTAATAGGTGCTTTAAGTTGAGGAGCAACTTAAAGAACCTTCCACCAGCGGCTGGGGGGGTTCTAATTTTTAGACATTTCTGGAAGGTTCCCATTGTGTTGCTGCTGCCCCGTCCTCCTTGTCCAGTACCCAGTGAAGGGCAGGAGGAGGGGAGAAGTGTCCGGAAGGGTCAGAGGAGTGAGAGAGGGAGAAATATGTGTGACTATGTTGGAGGGTCAGGTCATGCTGAGATGGGCGAGGTGAGGTCGAGGAGAGTAGAAGATGGAGTGGAGAGAATGGAGGAGGCCGAGGTGGGAAGATTAGGGGAAGTAAATGTAGATGAGATGCATAAATATTTCAGATAGCAAACATCCCTTATAGAGCAATAAGATCACCGAAGAATGACCCTAAATGGATGACTGTTAGGTTAAAATGCTGCATAAGGCGGAAGAGAAGTATATATATATATATATATATATATATATATATATATATATATATATATATATATATATATATATATATATATATATATATATATATATATATATATATATATATATATATATATATAAGAGATGAAAGGCAGGAGAAGAGGTTTTAAGGCCACAATATAATGAATTAGAACAGTCAGAAGGTTAACGAGGAAAGTTAAAAACAATTATGAATTAAAGGTAGCCAGCCAGACGAAGACGGACCCCAAGGGATTTTATCAGGTATATAGGGCGAAAAATAGAGAAACAATAGGTCCATTAAAGGCAGCAAATGGGGAGCTGGTTTGTTCTGGGGGAGAATATTAGTAAAAATCTAAATGAGTATTTTTTAACAGGAAAATATGGAGAAAATGCTGAATAGTGAGCAGATGTTTAGAGTAGAAGAGAATGTGAAGCTGACAGATATTACCATAACTAAGGAGATAGTGGAATAGGAGATAGATAGGCTGAAAAAAGTTCAAGTCACCAGGATCATATGAAATATATCAAGAGTACTTAAGGAATCCAAAGATGTTATCAGCGAACCGTTAGTTTCTGTCTTTAGGAAATCACTTGCGTCAGGTGAGGTGCCGGTAAAGTGGATGCAGGCGAATGTAGTACCCATCTTTAAGAAAGGAGATAAAAATTTAACGTCTAATCATAGACCTGTCAGCTTAACTTCTCTTGTAGGTAAAATAATGGAGTCAGTAATAGCAAAGAACATTAGGGAGCATTTAGACAAACATAATAAATCAGTCACAGCATGGCTTCCCGAAGGGGAAGTCTTGCCTGACGAACTTGTTAAGTTTTTACAGTAAAGTTTACGAGGCGGTAGATAATGGTGATAGTTATGACATTCTATATCTAGACTTTAGTAAATCGTTTGACATCAGAGGCTCCTGAGAAAGCTTTGGGGCACACGGGATAAATTGGAAGGTGTTAGACTGGATAAGGTTGTGGCTAAGCGATAGGCGACAGAGAGTTGTAATTAATTAACGGCTCTAAATCTGAGTGGGGTCAAGTAATTAGTGGGGTGCCACAGGGATCAGTATTAGGGCCATTGTTGTTTATTAATATATATCAATGACTTGGATAGTGGAATTAGTAGTGATGTTAGTAAATTTGAGGATGACACGAAGATAGGTAGATTAATTAGGTCAGAATCGGATGCCATCTCCTTGCAGGCAGATTTGGATAGGATGAACGAATGGACAGACAGATAGCAATTGCAATTTGAGATCAACAAATGCAAAGTACTTAGCGTAGGTAAAGGAAACACACACAGTAGGTACACAAAAAAACAGTAAAGCTCTGGTAGGTTCAGGGTACGAGAAAGATTTAGGAGTTATAGTTAGCTCTGACCTCCGTCTAAGAAAGCAATGCAGAAAGACCAGAAACAGGGCAAATAGGGTATTAGCATTAATTTTCAGGAGTGTTAAAAGTAGAAGGCCCGAAGTAATATTAAAGTTACATTTGGCGCTGGTCAGACCTCATCCAGCAGTTCTGGTCCTTATACTACAGGAAGGATATAGGTATATTAGAATCAGTATAAAGAAGAATGACTAAAAGGATACAGAGGATGAGGAGTATTCCTTACGAAGCAAGGTTGAAGCTGTTAAATTTACATTCTTTAGAGAGACGTAGGTTAAGAGCAGACCTGACACGAGTCTTTAAGTAGTATAAGGGTTATTAACAAGAGGGATGTAAGCAAAATTCTTAGGATTAGTAAAAAGGATAGAACAAGAAATAACGGTTTTAAGCTTGAAAATTTTAGGTTTAAAAAAAGAGATAGGAAGGAACTGGTTCTCAAATAGAGTGGTAGATGAATGGAACTGACTTAGTAATCAAGTTGTTAGTGCTGAGTCATTAGGGAGCTGTAAGAGAAGATTTGACAGATTTATGGATAGGGATAGTAGATGGAAATAGGTATATTTCACACAGGGACTGGCACGTGTAGGCCTGATGGCTTCTTGCAGTTAGTTTCCCTTATTTCTTATGTTTTTATGTTCTTACCCATCACGTCAAGTGTCGCGCCGCCGTGATGGTTGCGGCGAATGACATGTTGCTATAAATGACTCTGTTTTCAAATTCTGGAGATTTATCTGCATTCTGATCACACTGTCATGTTCACGAGAGTTTTTCCTACTTAATGTAATAATATATTTCAGCATTCAATGATTAAATGTTGAAAAGGCGAACATGAGTGAAACATGTCATAAACATCTTTTTAACATCTTCACAGTTCAACTCGTCGTAATACCATTTTCTTTTTTGTTTTGTCAAGTTTTTACCATACATCTTGGTTCTACAGTCACTGCTGAGTCTGATGATGTCAACTAAAACAAACATATATAAAGTGAGTTATGGCAAAATAATTCTCGCATTTTGCGCGCTCAACCTCCATCTGTAGTGATGAGGCGATAGTTGCGCGATTTGCTGATAAAATCGAAATTTGCAAAATACGGCAAAACGGTGGGTTTGACGAAAAAAAATGTCATAAAATAAGAAAGATGCGCTGTCAAAAGTTACTGCTTGTTATCTTTTTCTGAGACTGAAATCGCAATTTTTATATGCAATGGACACCAAAAAATGCTCCTGGCCAAATCATCGTTGTACCCTCCAGGGGCCAGGCCGAGCGGTGGGCTGCAGAGATGTGCGGTGACAAAAATTAGAGCCCCCTTGCTCCGCTCGGGGAACAAGCAACTCATCTTTTATTTTGTAACTTTTCTGATCTGTTGTAAATATAGATTATGTAGATTACTGAAGATAAAGCACAGCTATCGAAACGTACATATGATTCTGTTTGTATATCACTTGTTACATTTACTGTCATAGTCTTCCAAGAATGTGTCGTCTGCCCGGAGTGTAAGGTTCAGCCACTAACCTTTTCTACTGTTTTGCACTGATCATATTGCATTTCCGCAATATGCCTTGCGAGTTGGGGAGAGGGACACGAACACAAAGTTGCACCACGCATTTGGGAGATATGACTAGGCTATGATAGGAGTAATATGATAGTGTAGGAATTATCATATATGGAAGTCAAACACGACTGCCTTACAGCTTACCATTGAAAAAGGGATGAAGTGATTGTACAAGTTATCTCATGCATTGCCACGAGGGCAGCTGTGGACAACGAGTATGCAGCACAGCCAGGTGTGGGGATAGATCAGGTGCGAGAGAGTTCACAGAAAAATAATAACGAAGGATATATTGTAAAAGCTTGCCCACAAGGTCAATAAAGGTGAACTCTTATATGTCTCAGCGGCTTTTCTGATCCAGTACCAACAGCAAAATGGAATCCTCCAGATGCTGCTAAGAAGCTGCCGGCTTTGCTAAACTTGATAATTAGGATAGAATTTTACAAGTAGTTGTTCTTTTACATTAGGCCTGATAAAGCATATGATTGTTGGCAGTGTTTTTTTGCATATTATTTGATGCAGGGGAAGAAATTGTCTCTTTGTGCATACCTTAGTTTCACTGAAAATATTAGAGCAGCTAAATTTTACATCAGTCCTCTTTTTCCCGCTCATACACTCCCATATATTTCGAGGAAGAGAAGAAAAGAACAAATTAAAAAGAAAATAAAGCGGTAAGTAAAACTAAAATTGCGTAAAAAGAAAACATCAATACGAACATTGTAACTTCGAGAAAGAGAATGAAAATAAATAAATAAATAAATAAAGTAGTGATAAATAAAAGAAGAAAATAGCATACATTCAAACGCTGTAACTTGATGATGCCTGAAATATGGACAGTCGAGGCAGGCCAAAATCCTCTCTGGATTTAATGATCAACGTGCCCTAATTGCCATTGTGTCAGACTTCCATGTTCACCTTCTGTGTCCTGGCAGGGGTTCAGTCCCCGGCGACGTCCTCTCAGTGTGCGAATTCATCCCTCCTTCAGATCCATTCCTCAGTGTTTCCGTGGTGCTGCAGAGACAGGGATGACATGTGTGTACATCTTCAGTGAAGTGCTGCTGGTTCATACAAGTACTGATGATTGTGACTGGTGCTAATAACGACATCAATACTACACTAATTGTTTACAGAAGTGGAAGGTCTTTTGAAATTTCCTATAAAAAAAAAAATAATAAATAAATAAATAAATAAATAAAGATAGAAATGTTCCTCCGGTAAACAACTTTTCATTATTATTCTTATATTGTGAGCCACTTAGTCTCCCGGTTCAAAATTACTGCCGGGTGTTTATACATGTATGATTGCCTCTGTTCGGCTATCTGTTTTGTCTGTCTGTTTATC
Organism: Scylla paramamosain; assembly: GCF_035594125.1. NCBI lineage: Eukaryota > Metazoa > Arthropoda > Malacostraca > Decapoda > Portunidae > Scylla > Scylla paramamosain. Next base: position 8,501,533 of record NC_087168.1, read on the forward strand.
TGTCCGCGTCTGATTCTGTCTAGTTCTACTCTGTTTGTTGGACGTTTATCAGTAAAGGCTTCATGAATGTGAAGATCTTCATTACCAGTGTTTTTAGACTTGCTTTTAGATTTACCTCATTGTCTGTCTCCTTCAAGTTGCGGTGACAGCCGATCAGCTGTGGTGAGTTACTGACCTCCACTCCTTTGTGTCGACAAACTGTCATTGACTTATGTCCTTAGGTGCACCAGATCATGCTTTAAGTTCAAGGAGAACTCATAGAAGTCAAAGGGTTAAACATGTCTGGATGTAAGTACTTGCATAAGAATTTCCGAGGAAGCTCGTATGATGCACGGAAACACAAAGGGTGGGGGGGCTGATGTGGTTCTGTTCTGAGGCAGCCGCGATTACTGCAGTCTGATGTACTTGGAACTAATCTCACGTATGATTAGATATAATGATGAATAGAAAGGGGAGGGGGGAGAGAGGGAAGCAATACAATTACTATAACAGGTTCTCATTCAAGATGCACTCGTCATCTTTGTGTTTCAGTCATTCGTAATTACCTCCATACTTTGTCCCTAAACGATGAACATAGTACAATAATTTGATATTATAAGTATATTCCCGTCATGTCT
>NC_087168.1:8507149-8544649 GCF_035594125.1 Scylla paramamosain
CAGTGTGCGATGAAGGTCAGAGAGAGAGAGAGAGAGAGAGAGAGAGAGAGAGAGAGAGAGAGAGAGAGAGAGAAACAAAAAAAAAACGCGGAAAAAACAGAAGGGCCCCTGATATGTCTCCAAGCCTTTTTGAGTTTACTGAAATATTTGATTTAACTTTTTTTTTTTTCTTACCCCAGTGTTTATGCCTTAATTTAGCATGGAGAGATATTTTAAGGAACAATGATTTCAGGATTCTGGTCTTGATGGAGCTTGTGTGTTGATATTATTTGAAAATAATTCCAATACACATATGGTACAGTACCACTACCACTTTCCTTATTACACAAGTACCTGTAATTACGTTGGCTTTCGTGGTCTTGTTGTAAGGAAGCAGAACGTAGTGGGTAGTTAGCAGCTGTTACGCTGGTAGTGGTTAAGTTAGCTTTCCTTGCGATTTCGTATTAAGAAAGCAAAATGCGGTTGTTGATAAAACTTACGTTATCAATACTTATGTTGACTTTTCCTTCTGTTCATGTTGAAAAACACAGTGGATAAAGACCTTATTTAACAGAACTCCCTTATACTAACAGTTCTGCTCTTTACTGCCGCTCGTATAACACTTCCTTTCCTTTGTGTTGTCATTGTGGTCATTTTAATGTTACCACTTTCAGCTTAACTTTTCCTGGAAGTGTACATGGAAAGTGTGAGATTTCTTTTCTTTGTCTTGAGAGAAAAGCACGAGTACACGTGTATGTTTGGTCCCGTTTACTTACATTTTTTGCAAACTTCATGTGGTATATATACACTTGTGTTGTGTAAGTACTCGTATGTGTGTGTGTGTGTGTGTGTGTGTGTGTGTGTGTGTGTGTGTGTGTGTTCCCTGTGGCACTTATTTCATTGGCACTCCTAAAAGGCAGCCGTAAAATAAATCTAAGTAAATATAACGTGAAAACCTGAAAGTAACAATGCGGCACCTTTGTTCTCCACTCCGCCTTTTGTGATCCGGGGTGAAATTGTTCCTTTTCTTCCTTTAATTAGTTGGCGAAACTTCGTGTGGGGATCTGAAAAGTAAGCATCGCCAGGCTTGTACGTAGAGGACTTTCCAGTAACTCCAGACTCAAGTGCCGGCGGTGTATGTGCAGTGAAAATATGTGTTTCATTGTGCCTGTGAGCCGCAGCGAGTGTTTCCACGTGTGTTGGGGAGAAGCGAGGGAGCGAGTGTTGGGGAAAATACTCTTTTGTGGAACCTGGAGTACACTTTGACAGCCGCACTTTTTAGATTGCTTGCAGGAAAACGTATCTTGCTTTTCGTACATGTGTTTTAACATTCTTGTGGGAGAGAAATGAAAAACAATAGGGACTACGAACAATGCTTGCGATGAAAAGAAATATGAAGTCGTGACGTATAAAATGGATTTAAAAGAAAATAAAGGAAGAAAAGAATGATACTTGTAATAAAATAAATATCAAGTACCTAACTGAAGAACAGTACGTAAGGATCAATGACTGAGTAGAGAAAATGGTGACCGATGTGATTGAGGATATTCAACATAGAATATGAGCAAGGCTTATGCTGTAAGTATTAGATGAACGTGAGGAAGGACCCTCCCTACAAAGTGGGAGGACAGATTGTTGAAGTACTTGAGAGAGAAAAGGGAGAGGGAAAGGGAGAGTGGGTGTGTACCAGGTTGAAGTGTATGGACTGAAGCAAGTGGTGCTCTCCTACCTTTGCAGTTTATTTTATCTTTACATGCGAGCAGCAGAAAGTTTCCTAGTCAGCTATAAATTTTGTGCGCAGGTAAATACATCTGCCTTAATATCTCACTTTTTTTTCTCATTTAGTTCATTCCAGTCTTGATCTTGGTTGCATTCTGGATGGTACGGGAAAGATCTGTAATAAAGCAAGGAGTTATTCTTGCAGTTTCTGGTCACTTCTTTTACAGTTTGATCATGATGACATTACTTTTTTCTTTTATCCCTCTCACTTTTCTTTTTCCCTTCTCTCGGTGACGAGTAAACTAAAATGGAAAAGACTGACTCAATTGTACATGGATTTTGCAGTTATTTTACGTTGTTTGTATCTCAAAACCTTCATAATGGCGATCCAACTCCCTTTATAATAAAGTATTCCTTCTCTTTCTTTTCCATCAACATTTAATATATTTTACAGCGAAATATTTTACGGATACTCTGAGGGAATGAAGCGCGGAGAGGCATGTGGTCGTATCAGCGGGGGTCCCTATTTTGCCCAGATATTCACTCCTTTATAACCACACAAGAATTCGCTAAATAGGAGTCCAAAACAAGGAAGATTTTGGAGGATATATATGTATAGTTATATCTATAAGTAACACAATGGACTTAGCTGCATACTTTCCTCAGCTATTGCCAGTATTGTGCCAAAACACGAGATGACTGTGAAGGGGCGAGAAGGGCAGAGACCATACCGGCTGCAGTGTAATCAGGCGGCGATGGAAGACAGGCAGCGCCAGTGGCCAACGGTAGAGGTGGGCCAACAGCTGAGGTAGACAGGCTGCCTCAGTGGCCAACCGTAGAGGCGGGACGACAGCAGCGGTAGACAGGCCGCGCCAGTCCAGTCCGACAGCTAGGAGTCTCACAATGTGCGTCGGTAGGTGCGTTACAGACGTGGCTCAGGGTCCAGTAACGACCAACGTAGCAGAGAGGATGCAGAAAAGGCCATTGGAGGACGGCAGGTGCAGAGAGATGAAGGCGCTCTGAAATCCCCAAGCGTTCTGCTCTAGCACCGCAGCGCGCCCACACCGTCGACTCGGCCCGGAGTCGAGGCAAGATGGTGAAGCAGGGTGTGAGACCCGAAACGAAACCCCAAGCCACGAAAAGTTACAATGTTCATAATCCCGAAACCCCTAACAAAACAACAAGATCCCAACATAGGGAGATTAATTAATATATTCATTTACAGATACGCATCAGGATAACTAAAGGAAATTTATATGACGAAACAGTTGACTCATATTATGATGCCCGCTTCTTTATATTTTCTACCAAACTTCATATAGTTTGCCAAAAGACTGGTGCATGCTGTGCGTATTATTCTACAAATGTTACAAGATTCTTATACGCTTTTTAACACATATATTTATAATGGATACGCTTAGACACCTGCATAACGTATAAGATAAGACGAAAGTTGTGTAGTAAATTTCAGTGGCGCACTGGATTGTGGGTATGAATCTACGGCCGATGGTTCGAATCCGGACTGGGTCAGTCGGCGCATAGCTCACCCAGCTGTTCATCCTTCCTTCGGGTTGGTCGAGAGATGGGGTGGAGAAACTTGGGGAAAGTAAACTGAAAACTTGGGGGTCACAGTGGCCCTGTGCCTTGGAGTAAGGAATGCCATTCACCACAGCCTCATAGGCCAACAAGACGGAGATGAGCAGTGACGCCTCGCGCAACTACAGCGTGTCCATAACTTTACTTTATCTGACTAGAACAGTAAAGGATATGCGTTGTTGCTTGTGCAATGGAAACGTCAGAGATTTTCTAAACGTTTTCATAACATACGGGTAATTTTGGACCTGTCCATACTGTATCGGGATAGCACACATGACGCAAGAGTAAATGATGTGCTAGTGTTATAGTAAGTGTTGGAGAGCTTCTATTACACAGAATTACTTGGGAAGTTGTTAGTTGTATTTGTCTGAAGGAGTACGATCATCTCCTCTCCTTCCCTAACAGCGGAATTGGTGACACTAGTCTGCTGTTATTATTATTATTATTATTATTATTATTATTATTATTATTATTATTATTGTTATTATTATTATTATTATTATTCATTATTATTATTATTATTATTATTATTGTTGTTGTTGTTGTTGTTGTTGTTGTTGTTGTTGTTGTTGTTATTGTTATTATCATTATCATTATTATTATTATTATTATTATTATTATTATTATTATTATTATTTATATATTTATCGCTATTTTTATTATTATTATTATTATTATTATTATTATTATTATTATTATTATTATTATTATTATCATTATTATTATTATCATTATTATTATTATTGTTATTATTATTATTATTATTATTATTATTATTATTATTATTATTATTATTATTATTATTATTATTATTATTTTTCTTCATTTGTTGCCGCAATTTCACAAATATTTTTAAGCTCTCTAATGAATGTCGTGATACACTTGTTCTTTGCTGTTTTGCATGTAATTTTTTTTACAGGACATTTACCTTTCTTTTCCATGAGTATGATTTTATGTACTGTTGATATTTTTTTTTCTATATATATTAAATGATATGCAAGCTTCTAAACACAATCAGGAAAACCTCGAGAAAAGTTTTCAGCTTAGAATGCTAATTCACACTTAAGTTAAACAGTATAAAAATTTTGACAGGATTGGGGACCAAAAAACGGTACTCTTTCAAATATTTTTCAAATAAGGCGAGCCTCAGAAGAATCTAGAGCCTCATATCGTAAGAAAGAAACAAAATCTGTAATGCAGTGTTGGAAGTCAACGTACGTCACAGTTAGCAAAGGACACTCCACATTACCTTCACTATGAAGTAATAATAGAGGAGCTGAAAAGATTGGTACTTACGTTTGTCATTATTATTCCATATCATAACATAATGCAATATAGTATAATATAATATAATAGAATATAATTTAATATAATATAATATAACAGTATAATATAATATAATATAATATAATATAATATAATGTAATATAATATAACATGACATAATATATACTAATATAATATGAAGCGGTACTGGATTGAACGTTTAAAAGCAGTTAACGCCACTTAATATCAAATAATTACAATAAGTGTTTCCATAGCTTTTCAGAGTTGCTCTTTTAAAGTTTACTTCATTGTTGATATAATTAAGTATATAAGTGTGTTTCCGGAGTAAGAGAACACAAAAGAAGAGAAGGGAGAGGAAAGATAGTATGTAATCAAAGGATAATGATATTATTTGTAGAGAATGTTTCTAATTAACTTACACGACGAGAACTTTTATAGTGGAAAACGTCAGGTGGGGAGAGCGATCCTCAAGGGACCTGTTACTCCCCTCGCCTCCCCTCTGGCTCTCAGATGAGGGGAGGACGCCCCCAGCTTTTCCCACCTCTTCGTTCTCCTCACCCCTCGACACCTGCCACATCCTGACTCCAGGCCATCATTACCCAAGACTAGATTAAGGATTAAGTAAAGGAAACTTTTATTTCCTGAGACTTACTGGTTGGACTCACGCATAGCTAACATACACACACACACACACACACACACACACACACACACACATGGAAGAAACGGAACAGGAGGAGGAGGAGGAATACATACACACACACACACACACACACACACACACACACACACACACACACACACACACACACACAAGGAGGACAAAGGAAATTTGTTGATGTTTCCGAGATTGTCTGTGATAAGGACGAGGAATAGGAATAATACTTGTATAATAAAGAAAAAATGCAGGAAGAGAATGATGATGCCGGGGAAAGAAATGAAAGAAAAGGGAGAAGGGGATGATTGAGGAGAATGGGTACAAGGAGTAGGAGGAGGAGGAGGGATGAACATAAAAAGATTTGGCAAAACAAAAGGCTTGACTATCGCAAGGTATCTCTTGACATCTTGACCTTCACGTACCATTAACTACTTTTCCGTCCGTCATGCCTCCCGGAAACCTGCTTGCGTGCCGTAAATGTTCCTCTGCACCAGAGGCAAGGGTGATTCTGAGCCTCCTGATGGCACTTTAAGCAAGGAGACTCTCAAAGCTCAAAGGTTCTGTTATGTGTGTAATGTCATGTTTGGTTAGGTTCACTCTAACAGTTGTCAGGATTTGTAAGGAGGTCGATAGCACATATAGCAGCTTTATTCTATGACTGCTATAACATCATCAGATTTAATGCACGTGCAAGTTTATAGTATAATCTCGAAAAAAAAAAACACTGACTGCAAAAGGAGCGATCAAGTGGTTCAAACTTTTAAGAGATTGCATTACTTATATTTTTTAGGGGCTCAGACAAATAATTTGTCCAAGTCAGATGAGATACCAAGTGTCATACCATCATGAGCAGTCGGAGGTTTAAGGCTTATAAATAAGCAAAATAGTGGAAGCAAGTGTTGCAGATAAATGAACTTCTGACCATGACTTTACCTGTTAAAGTGCTGTAACGATGTATTGTCCAAAGAGTCCGCACACCTGTCCAGCACACACTAATACCGTGACTCTTATGATGCACGACTCCTTTATTATTTATCTAATCATTCATCCTTCACAGCAAGGGATGGTCTACACTTTTTAATTTGCGTCCTTTTATCCTCTACATATCACACAGGTAGACAGAAATGGAGAGAGACAGAGACAGAGAGCGATACATCATTGCCTCCAACTTTTTCGCTATGTACGTAGTTTAAACACTGAGTCCCAGCGGGCGGCAGTATATTCACGACAACTTGAATAAATTTTTTCCTACCATAAAACATTTGCACGTGATAGAAAAGGCCATTAAAATGTTGTAATGGCATGTGACTCCTCCTATGTTTTTCAGTTTTCTGCTCCAACTCATCAACAGAGTACAGAGGTAGGAGAGGGAGGAGAGGGGTGAGATGGGAGGGAAGGGGGTAAGGGCGGAGGGAAGAGGGTTTATAGGACTGAGAGCGGGAGGAAAGGACAGGAGGAGGGAAGAAGAGGAGGGGAAAGAGACAAACTGTCATCAGATACTGTACAACGTAGACGCACCTCCGAATATTTCTGAGCTAAGTTTCTCTCTCTCTCTCTCTCTCTCTCTCTCTCTCTCTCTCTCTCTCTCTCTCTCTCTCTCTCTCTTTCTCTCTCTCTCTCTCTAATTAAAACACAGAAATAAAAGTTAGTCAGTCATGTTCCTAAACACACACACACGATACAAAACGCTACATGTACAACTTTAAAAACATTCACCAACTTTACGTATAGTCGCATTAGAGGCGAATTTCGTATGTTTCATGTGAGTAGTGTAATTATACCATGGCAATTATATTCATGTATATCATTTATAATTTAATTTTATCAGGCGCACTGCTGGAGTTTGGAGAGTTAAAGTTGTTCTTTATTGCAATAATTTAACAATGAGGATTATTTTACATTTTCTTTTAAATGAATTACAACGACATTCTGGCCTAAGTGACTGCTGTGATGTGGCTTGTGAGCGTCTGTGTGTATGTGTGTGTGTGTGTGTGTGTGTGTGTGTGTGTGTGTGTGTGCGCGTATGTTTGCTCGTGAGGGAGACACTACTTATCCTGCTGACGCTGCTGCTGCTGCTGGTGTTGTTGTTGTTGTTGTTGTTGTTGTTGTTGTTGTTGTTGTTGTTGTTGTTGTTGATGTTGTTGTTGCTGATGCTGTTGTTGGTGTTGGTGATGGTGTTGGTGTTATTTGTGCTGCTGTTGCTACTACTATCACTCCTCCTCCTCCTCCTCCTCCTCCTCCTCCTCCTCCTCCTCCTCCTCCTCCTACTACTATTACTACTACTACTACTACTACTACTACTGGTATTACTGCTACTACTATTACTACTACTACTATTACTACTACTACTACTACTACTACTACTACTACTACTACTACTGCTGCTGCTACTACTACTACTACTGCTGCTGCTGCTACTACTACTACTACTATTTACTACTACTACTACTACTACTACTACTACTACTACTACTACTACTACTACTACTACTACTACTACTACTACTAGCATCATCTGCACTACAACCACGACTAGCACTAACATCACTATTACCGCCACCTCTACCACCGCCACCACCAACAACAACAGCACCAGCGTCGCTATCACAACCATCAGGACACAATAATACACATATTTTACCTGATTCGAAACAACAAACTGCTCTCTTTTATTTATACATTTTTTCAACGCAGCAATCGGTAGTACTCCGATACACGGATTGGGGCACTACATCTCTACGCCAATATTTTCAATCAGCCGTGCCGTGTGTGCTCTTTCTGCCTCCCTCACTCTCTCTTTCCCTTTTATTTGTATTTGCACCAATGGAGGAGGAAAGCCAAATCCAAACAGTACGTGTGTAGTCCCAATAAAAGAAATAGAAAAATATATATGAGAGTTTACTGACTGGGGGGCCATTTCATGCTGGTAAAGATGCATGGAAGTTATAGAAGATGCTTATTTGTAATTTCTTTAGCGTGCTTTCTGATGCACTTTTCTTTACTGGAGAGAGAGAGAGAGAGAGAGAGAGAGAGAGAGAGAGAGAGAGAGAGAGAGAGTGTGTGTGTGTGTGTGTGTCTGTGTGTGTGTGTGTGTGTGTGTGTGTGTGTGTGTGTGTGTGTGTGTGTGTGTGTGTGTGTGTGTGTTTAAGTAAGATGTAGTAGATGTAGAGCAAGTGTAGCCTGACACGTTTACACTTGTTACATGTGTTACCCCTGCTGTCATGTTCCGTGCGTTGTAGCAGGACCGCGGCCACTCCAGCGTGTTGGTGTTCATGCACAGAGACGTTATCTTCTAAGGAAAAGATGGCTCCTTATTCAACATTCATTGTGCCTTTCTCTGAATGGTGTAGCATGAGTTTAAATAGTATTTTTTGTTACCAGAACAACACTGAAATCCGAAAGTGTATGATACCAAATTGTACACGTAGACTAAATAGTGAAATAGTCTATATATTTAGGAGCATTCGATCTCAGTGAGTGTCTGTTACGTGATGCCTTTTGTTCATAAAAGTATGAACAATTTATAGTAAAGTTCTTTTGTTTTTATTTCTTTGTTATTATTATTATCATTATTATTATTGTTATTATTATTATTATTATTATTGTTATTATTATTATTATTATTATTGTTATTATTATTATTATTATTATTATTATTATTATTATTATTAATGTTGTTGTTGTTGTTGTTGTTGTTGTTGTTGTTGTTGTTGTTGTTGTTATCGTTGTTGTTGTTGTTGTTGTTGTTGTTGTTGTTGTTGTTGTTGTTGTTGTTGTTGTTGTTGTTGTTGTTGTTGTTGTTGTTGTTGTTGTTGTTGTTGTTGCTGTTATTGTTGCTATTTTAATTTTTTTTCTTTATCATATTATTTATTTATTTATTTATTTATTATCTTTTTTCTGTGGTCCCGTTTGCAGATTTATGTCTCACTGAATGCATTGTCTTAGGGAAGTTGTATTTCAAATATAAGTTCTTGGAAGTCTTTTCGTAAAGTATTTCTTACTTGCGTTGTTCCTTGATATGTTAGAAATCCTTAAAGATTTTATTTCACAATATTTAATTTCAACTATAACAGTCAATAAATCTTGGCACTCCCCGGTGCAGCTCGCCGCCTGATGCTGCTGGTCCGCTGCGTCATGCAATGCTCTGCCGCTCTGCTACTCGTACTAATGGCCAGAATGGATCCTATATTTATTTCTTGTTTATTCGTGAAATATGCATAATACCTTTTATTTGATGAAATTCACGTAGGAAAAACGTAAGACTTCAACTATATCGACATATGATATAATATTTTAATGAATCACGTAGTAACGCGTTGTTTTTATTCGTCTAATTAGGAATTATTGTAATACGTACTCTAATTTCACGCTTCACCTTCAGAAATATTATATTCATAAATAGGCTGTTATTTTAATCTAAAACCTTTTTTGTGGAGAATATTTGCGTTGCCATATTTTGAGTTTTATCAGCTGCATAACAGATTTTATTCCTATCAAGTGCTACCACAAATCAAAGGAATGTTTTTTAATAATGTGGGGAAATTTCTTTTCTGTATTCCTTCTTGGTTTAAGCAAGATTTCCATTAATTTTTGCATTCCTTTGGATTTAGCGTCTTTAGAAGACAACATAGTTTAGTTATCGTTTCCCCTCCATCGGCAAGAGCCCTCCGTGGTAATTATGAATAGTGTATGTGTTCGTTCATTGGCGTTAGTAGGAGCCTAGGAGGTCAATGACGTAAAAAATGCACTCATTTACTCCCTATCACTGAGAGGAGTGTATTTTTATTATTATTTATTTTTTTATTGTTTTTACTCGTTTTTAGTGTTGTCTAAAGATGGGAGACCCGTATGTCCCGAAACATCACAAAAGTTTCACAACTCAGAATAGTTCCGTCACTGCCTTTGACCATATACGAGTATATATATATATATACGAGTATATATATATATATATATATATATATATATATAGAGAGAGAGAGAGAGAGAGAGAGAGAGAGAGAGAGAGAGAGAGAGAGAGAGAGAGAGAGAGAGAGAGAGAGAGAGAGAGAGAGTTAAATTACATATCCAGTTGCATGTAACAGGGTGAAAGAGACTCTCAGTAAACTTTCGAATTGTATGTGAAATCTTGCGCAAGCTTATGAAGAAATAGTACCGCGAGTGTGATTCTGACTGCTGATTTATTTCTAATTGCATATTCGTCTGAAAATAAAAATAACTTCGCTAAAAAGAAAAAAAAAAGAAAGAAAGCACAAGAAGTCACGGGTGTTATAGCCTTGCCACCACAACTTTGGTATGTTGTGGAATGTACCGCTTTGTGAGGCCCGGTGACAAAGATATGTTTCGGTATTTCAATATTGATGTTAAAGATCTTTGCATATTATGGTCTTTGCACAATGAGTAAAAGTGAGACCTTTAATTCTCACGAAATATTTATCCTCAGCGGTGGGGCTAAAAATTACGCTCTCGAAAGGTTAAAATGTGGTAATTTTTCATCACACATGGAGAGCTCTCTTTACGAAGTCAAGTGTCACCAGATCCAGTTATCTAGTGCGTGATTTTCTAGAAATCTTCTGTTAAGTTACACACGCTTGCCTTGTGTTTGTGCCATTAAACAACCCATACAAGATTAAAGAAATCCACGCTGAATATTGTGCATGGATCGTGAAAATAATAAACCTCCCTAATGTCGATCGAAATTTGATCGAATTCTAATTACCAGAAGGATTGCTACAGTACAAGTGATTACTAGACTAAAGACGTTGTTCGTAAAATCGGAGAGGTTGAAGGTTAAGATTCAATCAGCGTTTATGTGTCTGGCAGCTACAGCCACGTACCGCAGAGGAGCATCCAGGGACCAAGCAGCTGACCTGAGGGCTGCTGTTAGTCTGGCGAAAGTAAGCAGTGTGGAGCTATAATGCATCATACGAGTATAACGTAAGCCATTTTGTTCACTTCTTCGTTAAATGCAAAGAGGGAGCGGATGAAACCTTAGTGAGTGAAGCAGTGCGGAACGTTTTGTTCAAATCAGACATGACTGAGGTGAAATGGATGCTTCGTAATATCAATGAAGACGATGCGAGAGGACAAATCATCCTTTTTTTTCAGATATTTTTTTTTAAGGGTGTTCGTGTTCGCGTCCCGTCTGAAGGTGCTTCCCCCATCACCTCCAACAGACAGGACGCTGCAGGAAAAAAAAGGCAGCGAATATATCTGAACAAATTTCCTTTCCTTCCTGAAACATTCTGCCGCGCTAAAATTTATCACGCAATATTTTTTTTGAAAACTAAAACAGTAGCAGCATGACTTTCCAAAGGCATGGTATTCTCTCTCTCTCTCTCTCTCTCTCTCTCTCTCTCCTCTCTCTCTCTCTCTCTCTCTCTCTCTCTCTCTCTCTCTCTCTCTCTCTCTCTCTCTCTCGCTGTGAAATGGTATATTTCACATACTGACTGCTGCATTTCAAATGTATTTTAAGTGGGAGGCCAGAGTGAGAAGTGAGGTGAAGACTGCAGTAAGGGCGGCGAGGATAAGTGACGGATCAAACAATGGAGAGGTGTGGATGGGAGCAATGTGGGAGAAAAGTCAGGACAAATGTGGAAGATGTTGGAGGTGAGGCAAAGGATGAGGTGGTGGTAGGAGAGGTGGGAAGGTAGGAAGATGTTGGCAGAAGTACGGTACGAGAAGGTGGTATTATGATAAAGGGAGTCATGGGAAGTAGAATCAAATATGATTTCGACAATTGCTTCCTTGAGATCTTTAACACGGAGTATTTGATGACCCAGTTTCCTATCGCGGCACCGTATTTCATCTTGATTCTCTTTGAGCAACACAACATCATTACTGACATAGTCTGCAGCTTCCTATTGCGAAGCAGCAGATTGTCAACAGCTACTAGATCCGGAACATAATGCTCGAGTGCTGATTCGGGATACATTGCATGGTCGTGCAGTTGCCGATGACGTGAATTTAATGCTCATAATAATGCGATAAATATAAAATGCTTGCTCCTTTATCTTAGCTTACAAAACACTAACATAATACACATAGTTGAGTGATATCTATGTGAATGACATTTCCAAACAGAACGTTGTCACAAATGTTAGGGAATCAAAATAACAAGGAAAGTGAGGAACCTCGGTAGTGGCGGCTCGTGTCCACATCCTCTGAGTAGTCTGGCGGGCGGTTGGATGGTGCTTGGACGAGTTTTGTAAGCATGATTTTACTTAGTGTTGTGAGCGATGAAGAGTTACAGCACGATCAATAAGGCTGAGAACGAGAAAGAGTTATACCTGGTAAACAGGAGCCTGGCATCGAAAGAAAGATCCAATAAAGGTAAGATATTATAAAGGTTATTACGGAAGAGGTGGTGGCATAGCTGGTGTGTTCTATTCTGTTCGTCCTTTAGTACGAACACATACTCAAAACAGTATCGTTACATATTCATCACGAAACAAATCGACACCAAGGACGGATCCAATGATAAACAGGCTACTCATGTTGAAATCTCGGCGTGTTTAGTGCAGCTTCACCCGCATGAATCAAGTGAGCGATACACGTATATCAAACAATATATATTTAGCTAGATAGATACACAGATAGGACAGATATTAAGTGTGTTCATTTCCTCCATGCATGTTTCTGCCGACGCCGGGCTCTATTTGGCACCGTGCACACCGACACAAACCAACCCTGCTGAGACTACCGAGTTGTTCGGTGTGAAACTCGTCGAACCACAATGTGTAACGATACTTAAGTGTGTGTACTATCAAACCTTACACACACACACACACACACACACGGATAGGACTATATGAGTTGTAAATTCTCATCAGGAAGACATGACACCAATCGTCATACACATGCTCCATTCCATCTCTCTCTCTCTCTCTCTCTCTCTCTCTCTCTGAAAATATAATTGTTTACTGAAATGTAAGGACACCATATATATTGGTGGTAGTAACGATTTTGAGGAACAGGACTACTGGAGAAGGTTTGACGGAAGAATGGCGACTGAGATCAGGCAGAGGACGGAAGGTGAAAGTGAGGAAGAGGAAGGGAGCGAAGGAGGGATTGGCAATCAGCAGCTAATGGGGATTGTGTGGTTCGAACCAGTCTAAACATTCACTAACAGGAATACCAAACAGTCCACATAATAATGGATCTTTTGTTTCAATGTATTTCGTTCTATTTATCATGCAACTTGCGGCCTCGCCATGGGGATATGACACGTTTCGTATACTCGTATCTTGTCGTTCGAACTGCAAGGCAACTGAAGCAGAACGACTCCATAAAGAGAATGAGTTCACTTCTTCGTACAATAGAATGAAACATTCTTTACTGCGCTGTTTTAGAATGGACTAGGTGCTTTTTATCTTCCCTCCTTTTCCTTGTTAATGGGTCTTTTCGTCACTGTGCGATTTAATTTTCTGCGTTAATGTTGCGCCATATGTAGTATATTTTTTTATTGCATATTCACGTCATTAAGTTGTCATGAACTTTTAGATGAACAAATACTGCCTTTTCCGTTCATATTCACACCGAGTGTTGACCTCTGCCTCCCATGTTCAGCTTTGTCAATAGTATTGGCTTCACCGTCCTTTTATTTCCACCGTGTGTTTTCACTCCCGCAGCTGGCAAGGCCGATTTGTATTGTCTCCGGCTCAGGGGTGTATTTGTACTGCTAGGGGCTTAGTGGCTTTTGTTGACGGTAGTGTGGCACTGTGTGAAGTGGCTTCAACCCAGGTCACCCATTCAGGGACCGTGCGGCGCAGATGAACGAGGCTTGTGCTTCAAGAGAATGATGCCAAGGAGTACATACACTTTCCAAGTAGAGAAAACCTGCTTCCCTTCAAACAGTACTTGTTTGATATTTTTGCAGCACTTAAAAAGATTTTTCATTATCATAAAGATTTATTTGAGATTGTTACATGCATATATTAAAGAAGGAAAAATTGACGCATTGATGGTGAAGTGTACCATTTTTTCTTTTTACGATGACGTACGGAAGTGAATTTTAGATCTGTAGTCGTGTAATGAAAACAAAAGTCGTTCTAGTTAACTCTGCCGTCACCTCGAAATAAGTGCTTCGCTTAGGCAGTTTTAATTAATGACGGAAAGGCATTGCGATAAAAATGAAAAACAAATCACACACAGCTCCCAGTAATCATGTAACGTCGAAAAAAGTGAGCTGAAAGAAATTACTAAAAAGTGCTTGACAATATTGATTTCGTTTTTTTTTTTTTTTTTTTTTATGATTGAGAATATTCAGAAACATAACCTTGGTTTTACTCCTTCACCATTACGATAAATAAAAAAAAAAATCAAACTTTTTCATGTGAGGAAATTTTGTATTCTCAATTAAAAAAAAAATATTACTGAATAAACTGTTCTTAAGTAAAGTGATTATAAAGTCATTATAAATATAGTTGAATGTAAATGACTTAGTGTGCTGAGTTAATACGTTTCTTCTCGTACGTGATTGAGTGCATGCATTAACACACGCTGTGCTCAGTGTATCTATCGGTCAACAGCAACATTGTAGCGAAATTCCATGAATGCACTCTTCAAAATTAATTCTATAACTAACTACTCTCGATCAACTTGATTAAATTTCCAAACATAAGCAGAAACTAAGTGAATTAGTTATCAAAACTGTAAATTAATTAATGGCAATTTACATTTTTGTCAAAATTACAAATTTTTTCAACACAATTAACTTAAAATATGAAGTCACTGGAGAAGTGGATGGAACCGTGATGAAGTTAAACTTATGGGTAAAAGGAGGAAAAAAAGGTAGACTGCTTGTAGCGATGGAGCAGCACGTAAACAGTGATGCACTATAGAAAAAAGGGTATTTTCAGTATATAGTAACAATAAACGCACAATATATGTAACAATAAACGTTTATCCTCCATATATATATATATATATATATATATATATATATATATATATATATATATATATATATATATATATATATATATATATATATATATATATATATACTCGTATACTCATTCACAGATCTTATTACTAGTTATGTCCTCCATCTGGTACACACTTGCCACTTTCAACACAGTTATGGGTTCCTTTGACGGGCAGCCGCTACTTTAGTACTGTCATTTGCTTACTTTCCTTTTCCGTTTACTCTTGTCCGGCATTGTTCAACTTTAAGGGACTTTTGAGCTATCTTGTTTGTGTATATGATATCAGTGTTACGTGTATACAGTCGTGCTGCAATCTGGCTTTAAGAGTGGGCTGTCTGTGATTTGACAGTGTTTTGGCTGTATTTTTGTGTTCTTGTCAAGGTTTCACATCTACCACCTATCCACAAACACACACACACACACACACACACACACACACACACACCCAGCCACACACACACACACACACACACACACACACACACACACACACACACACACACACACACACACACACACACACACACACACACATAAGGTTTGGGTACGCCTACGGTGTCTCATCATCAATATACAGGTTTATGCGCGCGCGCTTAAACCTGTATATTTAGCGTGACTAATTTCATTTGAAGATAGCAAGAACAAGGACCACATTGGCGGAAAGTTTATATTGGATTTGAGGTGCATTTTTGTACAGAAAATGGTGGATTCCCTTGACGATTTAGCAATGTAGGCCTGCATTTGTTATGAAATGTATGAATTTGCAGCCTGATACTCCAGACAATTAAAAAGCGAGGCCTTTATTCTACGAAATTCACAAGTATTCCCATTGTTAAATTTCTCAGAACCCTACCATTGCAAAGCTAGCCAGAAACTTGGCTCTCTCTCTCTCTCTCTCTCTCTCTCTCTCTCTCTCTCTCTCTCTCTCTCTCTCTCTCTCTCTCTCTCTCTCTCTCTCTCTCTCTCTCTCTCTCTCTCTCTCTCCTCTCTCTCTCTCTCTCTCTCTCTGTGTGTGTGTGTGTGTGTGTGTGTGTGTGTGTGTGTGTGTGTGTGTGATCATTATTCGTAATTTGATTCAGTGAAAGGTGGAAGCGATGGCGTATGTAAGAGATTCATACCTCCACAGAAAAACGCTGAAAGCACTTTTATTTCTTCAGTGGCATTCCAAGAACTTGTACTTTCATTTTGATGTTGAAATAGAACCCAGACGTTACAACAAGACGCCTGCTTGAGAGGGAAAAGATGTAGAGTACAATGCCAACTTTGTTAAATATATCTTCTTGATTTTAGATCAATTATTATTATTGTCGCACCAAGCCAGTATGAATCAACTGTTTTGTCCTGTTTTTGTTCATGTAACCTATTAGATGACAAGTTGGTACATGTAAAGCAAAAAACAACTAATTATTGATATCTTTATTAGCCTTTTTTTTTTTTTTTTTTTGCACAAAATAAGAAATGTTTGATCTTTAAGATAAATGTTATGCATCCATAGTTCACTTTCATACATTTTGTTATTATTATTATTATTATTATTATTATTATTATTATTATTATTTATTTATTTATTTATTTATTTATTCATTTATTTATTTTTTTTTAACATATATAAAATGAAAGTTTGACCAACTTTCACACCACAGTTATATGTACAGTGATTAAGAACCACATGCACATTCAACTGAAGTTAGTGTTTCTCCAAGTAATGCAGCAGCTGTGATACCGTAGATAACATGTACGCCACAATGACTTAATGTAAGCGTTGCGATGCTGCTGCTCGGTGCGGTAATAGTTGTAAATGCCAGATCTGTAATTCTGTGTAATGCATTAGTCAGGCGATTGCTTCTCGACTCCATCACTGGCATGAGTGGAAGCGAAGGCCTGCATTATGAGATTAAACATTCCTTGAAGGATTTCGCTGCATTAAAAACCATAATATCTAACATCTTTCAGAACGGCAACTCTTCCTTTCAAGTTTATTGTGGAAGGATGAAAATATATCTGATAATCCCCTCCTCGTTACACGAAATTTTATCTCTTTATCTACCTGTCTATCTAGTTGTGTGTGTATATATATATATATATATATATATATATATATATATATATATATATATATATATATATATATATATATATATATATATAAATATATATATATATATATATATATATATATATATATATATATATATATATATATATATATATATATATATATATATATATATATATATATATATATATATATATATATATATATATATATATATATATATATATATATATATATATATGAATGAGGGACACTGGCCAAGTGCAACAAAAATACAATAAGAAAAAAAGAAAAAATCCCACTGAGATGCCAATCTCAGAAAAGGGTCCAAAGCGATAGTCAAAAACTGAAGGATAAGTGTCTTGAAACTTTTCCCTCTTGAAGGAATTCAAGTCATAGAAAGGTAGAAATACAGAAGAAGGCAGTGAGTTCCAGAGTTAACCAGAGAAAGGGAAGAAAGATTGAGAATACTGGTTAACTCTTGCATTAGAGAGGTGGACAGAATAGGGGTGAGAGAAAGAAGAAAGTCTTCTGCAGCGAGACAGCGGGAGAACGGGGAGGCATGCAGTTAGCAAAGATCAGATGAGCACTTAGCATGAAAATAGCGGTAGAAGATAGCTAGAGATGCAACATTGCGGAGATGAGAGAGAGGCTGAAGACAGTCAGTTAGAGGAGAGGAGTTCATGAGATGAAAAGCTTTTAATTCCACAATGTCTAGAAGAGTGGTATGAGTGGACCCTCACCCCCCCCCCCCCCCCGGCATGTGAAGCGTACTCGATAAACAGAAGGATAAGGACCATGTGCAGAGTTAGCAGCTGGGGGCGGGGAGTGAGAAAAACTGGCGGAGACGTTTCAGAACACCTAACATTATAGAAGCTGTTTTAGCTAGAGATACGATGTGAAGTTTCCGGTTCATATTATAAGTAAAGGAGAGACTGAGGATGTTCAGTATAGAAGAGGGGAACAGTTGAGTGTCATTGAAGAAGAGGGGATAGTTGTCTGGGAGGTTGTGTCGAGTTGATACCTGGAGGAATTAAGTTTTTGGGGCATTGAACAATACCAAGTTTGCTTTGCTCCAATCAGATATTTTAGAAAGATCAGAAGTCAGGCATTCTGTTGCTTCCCTGCGTGAAATGTTTACTTCCTGAAGGATTGGACGTCTATGAAAAGACGGAAAAGTGCAGGGTGATATCATCTGCGTATGAGTGGATAGGATAAGAAGTTTGGTTTAGAAGGTCATTGATGAATAATAAGAAAAGGGTGGGTGACAGGACAGAACCTTGAGTAACACCACTGTTAATAGATTAAGGACAAGAACACTGACCGTCTACCACAGTAGCAATAGAACGGTCAGAAAGGAAACTTGAGGTAAAGTTACAGAGAGAAGGATAGAAGCCATAGGAGGGTAGTTTGGAAATCAAAGCTTTATGCCAGACTCTATCAAAAGCTTTTGATATGTCCAAGGCAACAGCAAAAGTTTCATCAAAATCTCTAAAAGAGGATGACCAAGACTCGGTAAGAAAAGCCAGAAGATCACCAGTAGAGCGGCCTTGACGGAACCCGTACAGGCGATCAGATAGAAGGTTGTGAAGTGATAGATATTTAAGAATCTTCCTGTTGAGGATAGATTAAAACACTTTAGATAGGCAGGAAATTAAAGCAATAGGACAGTAATTTGAGGGATTAGAACGGTCACCCTTTTTAGGAACAGGCTGAATGTAGCCAAACTTCCAGCAAGAAGGAAAGGTAGATGTTGACAGACAGAGTTGAAAGAGTTTGACTAGGCAAGGTGCAAGCACGGAGGCACAGTTTCGGAGAACAATAGGAGGGACCCTATCAGGTCCATAAACCTTCCGAGGGTTTAGGTCAGCGAGGGCATGGAAAACATCATTGCGAAGAATTTTAATAGGTAGCATGAAGTAGTCAGAGGGTGGAGGAGAGGGAGGAACAAGCCCTCAATTGTCCAATGTAGAGTTTTTAGCAAAGGTTTGAGCGAAGAGTCCAGCTTTAGAGATATATGTGATAGCAGTGGTGCCATCTGGTTGAAATAAAGGAGGGAAAGAAGAAGCAGTTATTGGAGATATTTTTGGCTAGATGACAAAAATCACGAGTGGAGTTAGGTCTTGAAAGATTTTGACACTTTCTATTAATGAAGGAATTTTTGGCTAGTTGGAGAACAGGCTTGGCATGGTTCCAGGCAGAAATATAAAGTGCATGAGATTCTGGTGATGGAAGGCTTAAGTACCTTTTGTGGGCCACCTCTCTATCATGTATAACACGAGAACAGGCTGTATTAAACCAAGGTCTGGAAGGTTTAGGTCGAGAAAAAGAGTGAGGAATGTACGCCTCCATGCCAGACACTATCACCTCTGTTATGCGCTCGGCACACAAAGACGAGTCTCTGACACGGAAGCGGTAATCATTCCAAGGAAAATCAGCAAAATACTTCCTCAGGTCTTCCCTGCTAGCAGAGGCTAAACGCCAGAGGCACCTCCGCTTGGGGAGATCTTGACCGATAGGACAATATATATATATATATATATATATATATATATATATATATATATATATATATATATATATATATATATATATATATATATATATATATATATATATATATATATATATATATATATATATATATATATATATATATATATATATATATATATATATATATATATATATATATATATATATAAAGCCTCTCAATATGAAACTAATTCTGGAGAAACCTGAGTCGAAAAAGCCGAACTTTTCTGCATTTATGGAACTTTGTTCGATGTGCCAGAAAGAAGTCCTTTAACCCATGTTGTGTGTCTACATGTCAACGAATATACAAACATGAACCTCTGTTCATTAGCAGTATTATATTATCAGGAACTATGTATACTATAATGATAATACAAATTTCTCCCTCCGACCAGTGATATCAGGAGAGGAAAAACCCATAGTATGCAATAGTAGTGTGAGTCTTTTTCCACACATTGCAACTGATGCTGAGAAACTAAGGTAAAGTGGTGACGCTATATATTAGACTCGAAATATCGCTAGATTGTATACCATAGCCATTCTACACCAATTTAATGAATAAAGAGGCATTTTCAATATTTTTTTTCATCTTAACAGCATATGAGCTTTTTTTTTTTTTTTTATGTAGGAAGGATACTGGTCAAGGGCAACAAAAATCTAATAAAAAAAAATGCCCACTGAAATGCCAGTCCCATAAAAGGGTCAAAGCAGTGGTCAAAATTGGTGGATAAGTGTCTTGAAACCTCCCTCTTGAAGGAATTCAAGTCATAGGAAGGTGGAAATACAGAAGAAGGCAGGGAGTTCCAGAGTTTACCAGAGAAAGGGATGAATGATTGAGAATACTGGTTAACTCTTGCGTTAGAGAGGTGGACAGAATAGGGGTGAGAGAAAGAAGAAAGTCTTGTGCAGCGAGGCCGCGGAAGGAGGGGAGGCATGCAGTTAGCAAGATCAGAAGAGCAGTTGACATGAAAATAGCGGTAGAAGACAGCTAGATATGCAACATTGCGGCGGTGAGAGAGGGGCTGAAGACAGTCAGTTAGAGGAGAGGAGTTGATGAGACGAAAAGCTTTTGATTCCACCCTGTCTAGAAGAGCAGTATGAGTGGAACCCCCCCAGACATGTGAAGCATACTCCATACATGGACGGATAAGGCCCTTGTACAGAGTTAGCAGCTGGGGGGGTGAGAAAAACTGGCGGAGACGTCTCAGAACACCTAACTTCATAGAAGCTGTTTTAGCTAGAGATGAGATGTGAAGTTTCCAGTTCAGATTATAAGTAAAGGACAGACCGAGGATGTTCAGTGTAGAAGAGGGGGACAGTTGAGTGTCATTGAAGAAGAGGGGATAGTTGTCTGGAAGATTGTGTCGAGTTGATAGATGGAGGAATTGAGTTTTTGAGGCATTAAACAATACCAAGTTTGCTCTGCCCCAATCAGAAATTTTAGAAAGATCAGAAGTCAGGCGTTCTGTGGCTTCCCTGCGTGATATGTTTACCTCCTGAAGGGTTGGACGTTTATGAAAAGACGTGGAAAAGTGCAGGGTGGTATCATCAGCATAGGAGTGGATAGGACAAGAAGTTTGGTTTAGAAGATCATTAATGAATAATAAGAAGAGAGTGGGTGACAGGACAGAACCCTGAGGAACACCACTGTTAATAAATTTAGGAGAAGAACAGTGACCGTCTACCACAGCAGCAATAGAACGGTTAGAAAGGAAACTTGAGATGAAGTTACAGAGAGAAGGATAGAAACCGTAGGAGGGTACTTTTGAAATCAAAGCTTTGTGCCAGACTTTATCAAAGGCTTTTGATATGTCCAAGGCAACAGCAAAAGTTTCACCAAAGTCTCTAAAAGAGGATGACCAAGACTCAGTAAGGAAAGCCAGAAGATCACCAGTAGAGCGGCCTTGACGGAACCCATACTGGCGATCAGATAGAAGGTTGTGAAGTGATAGATGTTTAAGAATCTTCCTGTTGAGGATAGATTCTAAAACTTTAGATAAGCAGGAAATTAAAGCAATAGGACGGTAGTTTGAGGGATTAGAGCGGTCACCCTTTTTAGGAACAGGTTGAATGTAGGCAAACTTCCAGCAGGAAGGAAAGGTAGATGTTGACAGACAGAGCTGAAAGAGTTTGACTAGGCAAGGTGCAAGCACGGAGGCACAGTTTCGGAGAACAATAGGAGGGACCCCATCAGGTCCATAAGCCTTCCGAGGGTTTAGACCAGCGAGGGCATGGAAAACATCATTACGAAGAATTTTAATACGTGGCATGAAGTAGTCAGAGGATGGAGAAGAGGGAGGAAAAAGCCCAGAGCTAGTGCTTTTCATATTGGAAATAGCATAAGACTTAGTAACTGACCAAAACAAACGTCCATTGTACTCACCCAGCTTATTAATAATTTATGTTATGTTTTTTTCATTAAAGATTAATTCCCTGTTTTTTATTTAATAGCAGTTGTATAAACACAACATAAAGCTTCAAATTATGAGAAAAGTTAACGTGTAAATGACGAGTGATATTGGCGACCAAGACTGCCGAGTGACTCACGTGGCTCAGACTGCCCCTGGGCTTGGAGAATTTCAAATTATCTACAGATATATTGTAAAATTGTACAAATGAAGCATTTTAATGATACGTGAGAAATATATGTTTACAGAAACCAATATAGTGTGTGTGTGTGTGTGCTGGTTGGCTCGCTTTTATACTTTTTTTTTTCCAATTTTAGCATGTCATGTATTCCTGCAAAGTAACAGGAAGCAATATAGTTGCATTTCTGAGGTCATATCTGCCCTCAGTTGAAAATGAACGAAACAAATGCACGTATAGAATATCTCCCTTCCTGACCGTTCACCGGCTGGCCAACCGAACCACTTATCACAAATACTTAACTTTTTTTTTTAGTATTTAAGATATATAAGGCTCCACAAGTGGGTGGTAAACCCGAAATTAAGTATAATGAGACTTCATGTAGCAGGTTTCCTGTGTGTGTGTGTGTGTGTGTGTGTGTGTGTGTGTGTGTGTGTGTGTGTGTATATATATATATATATATATATATATATATATATATATATATATATATATATATATATATATATATATATATATATATATATATATATATATATATATATATATATATATATATATATATATATATATATATATATATATATATATATATATATATATATATATATATATATATATATATATATATATATATATATATATATATATATATATATATATATATATATATATATATATATATATATATATATATATATATATATATATATATATATATATATATATATATATATATATATATATATATATATATATATATATATATATATATATATATATATATATATATATATATATATATATATATATATATATATATATATACATATGTATATATATATATATATATATATATATATATATATATATATATATATATATATATATATATATATATATATATATATATATATATATATCACATTCATTCACAGGAGGAAGCAGTACATATCTGCCGAAACGATAATTATTCCCAGTGAGGTCTAAAGCACTGGATCACGGGATGTATTAAACCCCAACTATAGGCAGTAGACACCTGCCGAAACGATAATTACTCCCAGTGAGGTCTAAAGCACTGTTCAGGGGGTGCTGTGAACTTATCATTAAACCCAGCTGTGACCTCACTGAACGTTTCCCTTTGTGTCTCACAACACAAGGGGGTAGTCACAGCCTGCCCTCTAAAGACAACTCTCTTCCTCCACACAAAACTACAAGCACCTAATAACACACACACCCTTCACTCAAAAAATTTTAAAATCATGGCGACTCCTACACCAGCCTCGGAGTCCCCATCTGGGGAGGGGACCATAAATATCCCCAGGTCGGACTGCCTTTCCGTCGACGACCCTAAGTGTCTTGACACCCCCCCTCAACTTTTTCTTCATTAACTTCTGCAACATTCGCGGTCTAAGATCTAATTTTCAATCTGTAGAACACCACCTCTCCTCTTCTAAACCTCATCTTCTTTTCCTCACTGAAACTCAGGTGTCTGAGGCAACTGACAGTAGCCCCTTTTCTGTTCCCTCCTACTTTCTCTATCCTCATTTTCGATCCAAAGCTGGATGCTGCGTTTATGTGCGCAATGACTTGACCTGCTCTCGTGCCCACGCTCTTGAATCTTCCGAGTTTTCCACCATCTGGCTACGACTACAGAGTCATTCTCATACTAAATTTATCTGTGCTGTATACCTCTCTCCTAACTCCTCTGACTATAAGAAATTCTTTGACTACTTAACTTCCAAAGTGGAGCACATTCTGACCCTCTTCCCTTTTGCAGAGATCTCCATTCTTGGAGACTTCAATGTTCACCACCAGCTTTGGCTTTCCTCTCCCTTCACTGACCATCCTGGTGAACTAGCCTACAACTTTGCTATCCTCCATGACCTAGAGCAATTGGTGCAACACCCTACTCGTATTCCTGACCGTCTTGGAGATACGCCCAACATTCTTGACCTTTTCCTGACCTCTAATCCTTCTGCTTATGCTGTCACCCTTTCTTCTCCGTTGGGCTCCTCCGATCACAATCTCATATCTTTATCTTGTCCTATCACTCCAATCCCTCCTCAGGATCCCCCTAAGCGAAGGTGCCTCTGGCGTTTTGCCTCTGCTAGTTGGGGGGACCTGAGGCGGTATTTTGCTGATTTTCCTTGGAATGACTACTGCTTCCGTGTCAGAGACCCGTCTTTATGTGCTGAGCGCATAACAGAGGTGATAGTGTCTGGCATGGAGGCGTACATTCCTCACTCTTTTTCTCGTCCTAAACCTTCTAAACCTTGGTTTAACACAGCTTGTTCTCGTGTTATACATGATAGAGAGGTGGTCCACAAAAGGTACTTAAGCCTTCCTTCACCAGAATCTCATGCACTTTATATTTCTGCCCGGAACCATGCCAAGTCTGTTCTCCAACTAGCCAAAAACTCCTTCATTAACAGAAAATGTCAAAACCTTTCAAGATCTAACTCCCCTCGTGATTTCTGGCATCTAGCCAAAAATATCTCCAATAACTTTGCTTCTTCTTCTTTCCCTCCTCTACTTCAACCAGATGGCACCACTGCTATCACATCTATTTCTAAAGCTGAACTCTTTGCTCAAACCTTTGCTAAAAACTCTACCTTGGACGATTCTGGGCTTGTTCCTCCCTCTCCTCCACCCTCTGACTACTTCATGCCTCGTATTAAAATTCTTCGTAATGATGTTTTCCATGCCCTCGCTGGCCTAAACCCTCGGAAGGCTTATGGACCTGATGGGGTCCCTCCTATTGTTCTCCGAAACTGTGCCTCCGTGCTTGCACCTTGCCTAGTCAAACTCTTTCAGCTCTGTCTGTCAACATCTACCTTTCCTTCTTGCTGGAAGTTTGCCTACATTCAACCTGTTCCTAAAAAGGGTGACCGCTCTAATCCCTCAAACTACCGTCCTATTGCTTTAATTTCCTGCTTATCTAAAGTTTTTGAATCTATCCTCAACAGGAAGATTCTTAAACATCTATCACTTCACAACCTTCTATCTGATCGCCAGTATGGGTTCCGTCAAGGCCGCTCTACTGGTGATCTTCTGGCTTTCCTTACTGAGTCTTGGTCATCCTCTTTTAGAGACTTTGGTGAAACTTTTGCTGTTGCCTTGGACATATCAAAAGCCTTTGATAGAGTCTGGCACAAAGCTTTGATTTCCAAACTACCCTCCTACGGTTTCTATCCTTCTCTCTGTAACTTCATCTCAAGTTTCCTTTCTGACCGTTCTATTGCTGCTGTGGTAGACGGTCACTGTTCTTCTCCTAAATCTATTAACAGTGGTGTTCCTCAGGGTTCTGTCCTGTCACCCACTCTCTTCTTATTATTCATTAATGATCTTCTAAACCAAACTTCTTGTCCTATCCACTCCTATGCTGATGATACCACCCTGCACTTTTCCACGTCTTTTCATAGACGTCCAACCCTTCAGGAGGTAAACATATCACGCAGGGAAGCCACAGAACGCCTGACTTCTGATCTTTCTAAAATTTCTGATTGGGGCAGAGCAAACTTGGTATTGTTCAATGCCTCAAAAACTCAATTCCTCCATCTATCAACTCGACACAATCTTCCAGACAACTATCCCCTCTTCTTCAATGACACTCAACTGTCCCCCTCTTCTACACTGAACATCCTCGGTCTGTCCTTTACTTATAATCTGAACTGGAAACTTCACATCTCATCTCTAGCTAAAACAGCTTCTATGAAGTTAGGTGTTCTGAGACGTCTCCGCCAGTTTTTCTCACCCCCCCAGCTGCTAACTCTGTACAAGGGCCTTATCCGTCCATGTATGGAGTATGCTTCACATGTCTGGGGGGGTTCCACTCATACTGCTGTTCTAGACAGGGTGGAATCAAAAGCTTTTCGTCTCATCAACTCCTCTCCTCTAACTGACTGTCTTCAGCCTCTCTCTCACCGCCGCAATGTTGCATCTCTAGCTGTCTTCTACCGCTATTTTCATGCTAACTGCTCTTCTGATCTTGCTAACTGCATGCCTCCCCTCCTTCCGCGGCCTCGCTGCACAAGACTTTCTTCTTTCTCTCACTCTTATTCTGTCCACCTCTCTAACGCAAGAGTTAACCAGTATTCTCAATCATTCATCCCTTTCTCTGGTAAACTCTGGAACTCCTTGCCTGCTTCTGTATTTCCACCTTCCTATGACTTGAATTCCTTCAAGAGGGAGGTTTCAGGACACTTATCCACCAATTTTTGACCACTGCTTTGACCCTTTTAGGGACTGGCATTTCAGTGGGCATTTTTTTTTTATTAGATTTTTGTTGCCCTTGGCCAGTATCCTTCCTACATAAAAAAAAAAAAAAAAAAAAACTGTGACCTCACTGATTTCCCTTTGTCTCTCTCAATACAAGGAGGCTGTCACAACTTGCCTTCTAAAGGCGACTCTCTTCCTTCACACAAAACTACATGCACCTAATTACACAAACACACACCTTTAACTCAAAATTTTAAATCAATATGGCGACTCCTGCGTTAGGCTCGGAGGGGACCACGAATGTCCCTCCCCAGGTCGGACTACTCTTCTGGTATTGACCCTAAGTGTCTTGACACCCCCTTCAACTTTTTTTTCATTAACTTCTGCAACATTCGCGGTCTTAGATCTAATTTTCAATCTGTAGAACATTTTCTCTATTAAACCTCATTTTCTTTTCCTCACTGAAACACAGGTGTCTGAGGCAATTGAGAGTAGTCCCTTTTCTGTTCCCTCCTACATTCTCTATACTCATTTTCAATCCAAGCTGTATGTTGCGTCAATGTGCGCAACGACTTAACCTGCTATCGTGCCCACGCTCTTGAATCATCCGAGTTTTCCACCATCTGCTACGAGTACCGAGTCACTCTCAAACTAAATTTACCTGTGTTGTATACCTCTCACCTAACTCCTCTGACTATAAGAAATTCTTTGACTACTTAACTTTTCATTCGCTTCCCTTTTGCAAAGATCTCCATTCGTGGAGATTTCTATGTTCATTACCAGCTTTGGCCATCCTCTCCCTTCACTGACCATCCTGGTGAACTAGCCTTTAACTTTGCTATCCTCCACGACCTAGAGCAACTAGTGTAACACCCTATTCGTACTATTCGTATTCATAACCGTGCTGGAGATACGCCCAACATTCTTGGCCTTTTCCTAACCTCTAATCCTTCTGCTTATGCTGTTACCCTGTCTTCTTCGTTGGGCTCCTCTAATCACAATCTCATATCTGTATTTTTTCCTATCACTCCAATCCCTCCTTAGGATCCCCGAAAGCCTCTTCAAGTTTTAGGGACCTGAGGAGTATTATGCTGATTTTTCATGAAATGACCATTGCTTCCATGTCAGAGACCCATTTCTGTGTGCTGAGCACATAACAGAGGTGATAGTATCTGGCATGGAGGCGTACATTCCTCACTCTTTCTCTCGACCTAAACCTTCCAAGTTTAACACAGCCTGTTATCGTGCTATGCATGATAGAAAGGTGGCTTACAAAAAGTACTTGAGCCTTCCATCACCTGAATCTCATACGCTTTATATTTCTGCCCGGAATCATGACAGGTCCAAGTCTGTTTTCCAACTAGCCAAAAACTCTTTTGTTAATACAAAATGCCAATTTTTTTTTAAGATCCAACTCCCCTCATGACTTCTGGCACCCTAGTCAAAAACATCTCCAGTCACTTTGCTTCTTCATCTTTCCCTCATTTATTTCAACCTGATGGCACCACTACCATCTCATCTATTTCTAAAGCTGAATTCCTCGCTCAAACCTTTGCTAAAAACTCTACCTTGGATGATTCAGGGCTTGTTCCTCCCTCTCCTCCACCCTCTGACTACTTCATGCTACCCATTAAAATCCTTCTCAGTGATGTTTTCCACGCCCTTGCTTGCCAAAACCGTCGGAAGGCTTATGGACATTGTCCTCCGAAACTGTAACTCCGTGCTTGCACCTTGCTTAGTCAAACTCTTTCAACTCTGTTTGTCAACATCTACTTTTCCTTCTTGCTGGAAGTTTGCCTACATTCAGCCTCTTCTTAAAAGGGTGATCGTTCTAATCCCTCAAACTACCTTCCTATTGTTTTAATTTCCTGCCAATCTCAAGTTTTTAATCTATCCTCAACAGGAAGATTCTTAAACATCTATCTCTTCACAACCTTCTATCTGATCGCCAGTATGCGATCCGTTAAGGTGATCTTCTGGCTTTCCTTACTGAGTCTTGGTCATCTTCTTTTAGAGATTTTGAAACTTGCTGTTGACTTATAGATATTAAAAGCTTTTGATAGAATGTGACACGAAGCTTTGATTTCCAAACTACCCTCCTACGGCTTCTGATCTTCTCTCTCTTTAATTTCATCTGAAGTTTCCTTTCAGATCATTTTATTGTTGCTGTGGTAAACGGTCACTGTTTTTTCTCCTAAATCTATTAACTGTAACCTTCCTCAAGGTTCTGTCCTGTTAGCCAATTTCTTCCTACTTTTCATCAATAATCTTCTAAAAGAAACTTCTTGTTCTAACCACTCCTACGTTGATGATACCACCCTGCACATTTAACGTCTTTTCATAAACGTCCATCACTTCAGGAAGTAAATAGTTCACGCAGGAAAGCCACAGAAAGCCTGACTTCTGATCTCTCTAAAATTTCTGATTGGGGCAGAATAAACTTGGTATTGTTCAATGCCTCAAAAACTTAATTCCTCCATCTATCATCTCGACACAAGTTTTCAGACAACTATCCCGTCTTCTTGAATAACACTCAACTGTAACCCTTTTCCATACCAAATATCCTTTGTCTATCCTTTACTTTCAATCTCATCTCTAGCAAAAGCAGCTTCTATGAAGTTAGGCGTTCTGAGTCGTCTCCGTCAGTTTTTCTAACCCCCCCAAGCTACTAACTCTGTACAGGGACCTTATCCGTCCATGTATGGAGTATGTTTCTCATGTATGGGGTGTTCCACTTATACCGCTCTTTTAGACACGGTTAAATCAAAAGCTTTTCTTCTTCAGCAACTCTTTTCTAACTGACTGTCCTCAGCCTTTTTCTCATCGCCATAAAGTTGCATTTCTTTCTATCTTCTATTGCTATTTTCATGTTAACTGCTCTTCTGATCTTGCTAACTGCATGCCTCCCCTCCTCCCTCGTCCTCGCTGCACAAGACTTTCTTCTTTCCATCATCCCATTTATGTCCACCTCTCTAATGCAAGAGTTAACCAGTATTTTCAGTCATTCATCCCTTTCTCTGGTAAACTCTGGAACTCCCTGCCTTTTTCTGTATTTCCTCCTTTCTATGACTTAAACTCTCTCAAGGGGCAGGTTTCAAAACACTAATACTTCAATTATGGGTGATTCTCTTGACATCTCTTTTGGGACTGACACATTAGTGTAATTATTTTTCCTTTATTTTGTTTCCCCTGGCCAGTAACTAATTATGTGAAAAGTGAAAAAAGAAAAGAAAAGAATATATATATATATATATATATATATATATATATATATATATATATATATATATATATATATATATATATATATATATATATATATATATATATATATATATATATTATTTTTTTTTTTTTTATGTAGGAAGGAGACTAGCCAAAGGCAAAAAAAATCTAATAAAAAAAATGCCCACTGAAATGCCGGTCCCATAAAAGGGTCAAAGCAGTGGTCAAAAATTGGTGGATAAGTGTCTTGAAACCTCCCTCTTGAAGGAATTCAAGTCATAGAAAGGTGGAAGGAAATACAGAAGCAGGCAGGGAGTTCCAGAATTTACCAGAGAAAGGGATGAATGATTGAGAATACTGGTTGACTCTTGCGTTAGAGAGGTGGACACAATAGGGGTGAGAGAAAGAAGAAAGTCTTGTGCAGCGAGGCCGCGGAAGGAGGGGAGGCATGCAGTTAGCAAGATCAGAAGAGCAGTTAGCATGAAAATAGCGGTAGAAGACCGCTAGATATGCAACATTGCGGCGGTGAGAGAGAGGCTGAAGACAGTCAGTTAGAGGAGAGGAGTTGATGAGATGAAAAGCTTTTGATTCCACCCTGTCTAGAAGAGCAGTATGAGTGGAACCCCCCCAGGACATGTGAAGCATACTCCATACATGGACGGATAAGACCCTTGTACAGAGTTAGCACCTGGGGGGGGGTGAGAAAAACTGGCGGAGACGTCTCAGAACACCTAACTTCATAGAAGCTGTTTTAGCTAGAGATGAGATGTGAAGTTTCCAGTTCAGATTAAAAGTAAAGGACAGACCGAGGGTGTTCAGTGTAGAAGAGGGGGACAGTTGAGTGTCATTGAAGAAGA
The DNA here is from genome assembly GCF_035594125.1 of Scylla paramamosain. Lineage (NCBI taxonomy): Eukaryota > Metazoa > Arthropoda > Malacostraca > Decapoda > Portunidae > Scylla > Scylla paramamosain. The sequence continues at coordinate 8,537,798 of NC_087168.1, forward strand.
GGGGATAGTTGTCTGGAAGGTTGTGTCGAGTTGATAGATGGAGGAATTGAGTTTTTGTCGCATTGAACAATACCAATTTTGCTCTGCCCCAATCAGAAATTTTAGAAAGATCAGAAGTAAGGCGTTCTGTGGCTTCCCTGCGTGATATGTTTACCTCCTGAAGGGTTGGACGTCTATGAAAAGATGTGGAAAAGTGCAGGGTGGTATCATCAGCGTAGGAGTGGATAGGACAAGAAGTTTGGTTTAGATCATTAATGAATAATAAGAAGAGAGTGGGTGACAGGACAGAACCCTGAGGAACACCATTGTTAATAGATTTAGGAGAAGAACAGTGACCGTCTACCACAGCAGCAATAGAGCGGTCAGAAAGGAAACTTGAGATGAAGTTACAGAGAGAAGGATAGAAACCGTAGGAGGGTAGTTTGGAAATCAAAGCTTTGTGCCAGACTCTATCAAAAGCTTTTGATATGTCCAAGGCAACAGCAAAAGTTTCACCAAAATCTCTAAAAGAGAATGACCAAGACTCAGTAAGGAAAGCCAGAAGATCACCAGTAGAGCGGCCTTGATGGAACCCATACTGGCGATCAGATAGAAGGTTGTGAAGTGATAGATGTTTAAGAATCTTCCTGTTGAGGATAGATTCAAAAACTTTAGATAGGCAGGAAATTAAAGCAATAGGACGGTAGTTTGAGGGATTAGAATGGTCACCCTTTTTAGGAACAGGTTGAATGTAAGCAAACTTCCAGCAAGAAGGAAAGGTAGATGTTGACAGACAGAGCTGAAAGAGTTTGACTAGGCAAGGTGCAAGCACGGAGGCACAGTTTCGGAGAACAATAGGAGGGACCCTATCAGGTCCATAAGCCTTCCGAGGGTTTAGGTCAGCGAGGGCATGGAAAACATCATTGCGAAGAATTTTAATAGGTGGCATGAAGTAGTCAGAGGGTGGAGGAGAGGGAGGAACAAGCCCAGAATCGTCCAAGGTAGAATTTTTAGCAAAGGTTTGAGCAAAGAGTTCAGCTTTAGAAATAGATGTGATAGCAGTGGTGCCATCTGCTTGAATTAGAGGAGGGAAAGAAGAAGAAGCAAAGTTACTGGAGATATTTTTGGCTAGATGCCAGAAGTCACGAGGGGAGTTAGATCTTGAAAGGTTTTGACATTTTCTGTTAATGAAGGAGTTTTTAGCTAGTTGGAGAACAGACTTGGCATGGTTCCGGGCAGAAATATAAAGTGCATGAGATTCTGGTGATGGAAGGCTTAAGTACCTTTTGTGGGCCACCTCTCTATCATGTATAGCACGAGAACAGGCTGTATTAAACCAAGGTTTAGAAGGTTTAGGACGAGAAAAAGAGTGAGGAATGTATGCCTCCATGCCAGACACTATAACCTCTGTTATGCGCTCAGCACACAAAGACGGGTCTCTGACACGGAAGCAGTAGTCATTCCAAGGAAAATCAGCAAAATACCTCCTCAGGTCCCCCCAACTAGCAGAGGCAAAACGCCAGAGGCACCTTCGCTTAGGGGGATCTTGAGGAGGGATTGGAGTGATAGGACAAGATAAAGATATGAGATTGTGATCGGAGGAGCCCAACGGAGAAGAAAGGGTGACAGCATAAGCAGAAGGATTAGAGGTCAGAAAAAGGTCAAGAATGTTGGGCGTATCTCCAAGACGGTCAGGCATACGAGTAGGGTGTTGCACCAATTGCTCTAGGTCATGGAGGATAGCAAAGTTATAGGCTAGTTCACCAGGATGGTCAGTGAAGGGAGAGGAAAGCCAAAGCTGGTGGTGAACATTGAAGTCTCCAAGAATGGAGATGTCTGCAAAAGGGAAGAGGGTCAGAATGTGCTCCACTTTGGAAGTTAAGCAGTCAAAGAATTTCTTATAGTCAGAGGAGTTAGGTGAGAGGTATACAGCACAGATAAATTTAGTATGAGAGTGACTCTGTAGTCGTAGCCAGATGGCGGAAAACTCGGAAGATTCAAGAGCGCAGGCACGAGAGCAGGTTAAGTCATTGCGCACATAAACGCAGCATCCAGCTTTGGATCGAAAATGAAGATAGAGAAAGTAGGAGGGAACAGAAAAGGGGCTACTGTCAGTTGCCTCAGACACCTGAGTTTCAGTGAGGAAAAGAAGATGAGGTTTAGAAGAGGAGAGGTGGTGTTCTACAGATTGAAAGTTAGATCTTAGACCGCGAATGTTGCAGAAGTTAATGAAGAAAAAGTTGAGGGGGGTGTCAAGACATTTAGGGTCGTCGACAGAAATTCAGTCCGACCTGGGGACATTTATAGTCCCCTCCCGAGATGGGGACTCCGAGGCTGGTGTAGGAGTCGCCATGATGATTTTAAAATTTTTGAGTGAAGGGTGTGTGTGTTATTAGGTGCTTGTAGTTTTGTGTGGAGGAAGAGAGTTGTCTTTAGAGGGCAGGCTGTGACTGCCCCCTTGTGTTGTGAGACACAAAGGGAAACGTTCAGTGAGGTCACAGCTGGGTTGAATGATAAGTTCACAGCACCCCCTGAGCAGTGCTTTAGACCTCACTGGGAGTAATTATCGTTTCGGCAGGTGTCTACTGGCTCCTCCATGTACATATATATATATATATATATATATATATATATATATATATATATATATATATATATATATATATATATATATATATATATATATATATATATATATATATATATATATATATATATATATATATATATATATATATATATATATATATATATATATATATATCCATCTATTTATCTATATACAAAGCGAAAAAAAGTCAAAGGGTTGGTGTCGAGAAAAGTGGAAAGACTTAAATAGTAATGAGTTTCTGCTCATTTTAATTGACTTTCACAGTTTTCTGTTTTGAACTTTTAATTATAGTTGTTTTTGTCTAGCGTTTACGTGAGAGGGAATTAAAAGACGACGCAGAGTTTTCCTTCTCATGTATCCAAATCTGTCTTTACGCTTACAAACGCATTATATTTCACCTTTGTCGTGACTGGATATTGCCATTAGGAGGGCAAATAAAAAAATATGGGATACCTAGAAGGGGCGTCCCTCCTGCATTAATTCGTGTAGCACCAATGTATTATGGTGGGTTGCTTGTGGATTTAGATTGAAATCATAGCTTACTGAGTGTGAACTGCCAGCAGATTGTTCATGAATTACTAGCAGATTGAGAGTGTATTCAAGATGGATTAACAATGAATTATCAGGGAATTACTAATGAATAATTAGTGGATTGTCACCAGTCTTAGAATGGATTAATAGTGGATTGCCAGTAAAGTGATAGTGGATTGACAATGGGTTGATAATTAATTAACAGACAGGAAGTGAATTGCTAGTGAATCGCCAGAGGATTTAGAGTGGATTGTCAGTTAATCCTTAGCTGATTGTCAGTGGACTGCAAATGGATTGAGAATGGAGTGAGATCTGATTGTTCGTGTATTAATGGTGGATTGATTGTGATAATAAATTAACAGTAGATACAGAGCGGATTGCTAGTGGAGTGATATTTAAGTGACAGATTGAGACTGGAATGAGGGTGGATTGTCAGGGAACTGTAAGTAGTGAGGTAGTGAGGTAGACGGACTCTGGATTGACTCCCATTTACTCATCTCTATTTTTGTTCTCAGCTAAATATATAATAGGAGTGCATCCTTTCTGAATCCCTTTAGTATGCCAAAGTCAGACTTGTTTGGGTATATTCCCTTCCAGCATGATTCTGGTAGAGATACCAATATGATCTGAATACTGGTGTTTGGAATATGAGTGAGACCAAGTTCAAGGTTAGGTATGAAACATGTCACACACACATGTTTGGAACAAGTGCTGCCTCTTCTTTACGGTGAAGTAACAGTGGATTCTCGGCACGACGACAAAGAGCCTTCAGCGATAAATTACGATACATCATAATTTTACTTTTTTTTTTTTTTATTTGTGGGGCTAGGGCTTAATAAGATGTGTTCCCTAAAAGATTAATTCCATACATTGATTACTGAAAAATGCTGAAGTTTGGGATAGAAAAAAGCGCTGTAGCTATTCCACGTATAGCGTCGCGAGCCTGTACCCTTCAAGCGGAGGTGGTGTGGAAGGAATTTTTTATATGACAAGTAAGAATGTGAGGCGTGATGTGATATATTCTCTCCTCCTCCTCCACTACTTTTCATTCTTCTCGCTTTTACTCGTTGTTGTCGTTGCTGTTGTTCTTGTTGTTGTTGTTGCTGATGTTGTTGTTGTTGTTGTTGTTGTTGTTGTTGTTGTTGTTGTTGTTGTTGTTGTTGTTAGTAGTGGTGGTGGTGGTGGTGGTGTTACTGGTTGTTGTTGTTGTTCTTTTCGTTTTGTTTGTTAATTTGTTCCTTCGTTTGTTTTTCTTTTCTTTCTTTCTTTCTTTCTTTCTTCCCTTCTTCTTCTTCTTCTTCTTTTTCTTCTTCTTCTCCTTCTCCTTCTCCTTCTCCTTCTTCTCCTTCCTTCTCCTTCCTTCTCCGTCTCCTTCTCCTCCTCCTCCTCCTCCTCCTCCTCCTCCTCCTCCTCCTCCTCCTCCTCCTCCTCCTCCTCCTCCTCCTCCTCCTCCTCCTCCTCCTCACCACCCGTCTTCCACAGCAGTTCTTGATTGATGTAGTATAAGATGAGATTTCCCTGGTGTATTTTCCCCATAATTCATAAATAGTACATATTCTCAAGTTTATTTCTATGATAGCTCACGTTATCCTTCTTCTTCTCCTCATCTAGCCTTCTACTTTGCTACCCTGCTTCTTCCGCTAGTAGTTAGCGCAGGATAGTTATACAAAGAACCGCATAGGAATCTCTAGGTTTGTTGCTGTTTGTCTTTGTCTTCCTTTGTATTCTTTTGCCGCCTCATCCTCCTCATTTTACTTTTGTATCATATTTTTTGTGTTTTCTTCTTCTCCTTCTTGTTAGTTCTCTCTCTCTCTCTCTCTCTCTCTCTCTCTCTCTCTCTCTCTCTCTCTCTCTCTCTCTCTCTCTCTCTCTCTCTCTCTCTCTCTCTCTCTCTCTCTCTCTGTCTCTCTCTCTCTCTCTCTCGTTTGCATGCCTGTATTCTTTTTATCCTCTTCCACCACCACTTTCCTCTCCCTTCACTGACCATCCTGGTGAACTAGCCTACAACTTTGCTATCCTCCATGACCTAGAGCAATTGGTGCAACACCCTACTCGTATTCCTGACCGTCTTGGAGATACGCCCAACATTCTTGACCTTTTCCTGACCTCTAATCCTTCTGCTTATGCTGTCACCCTTTCTTCTCCGTTGGGCTCCTCCGATCACAATCTCATATCTTTATCTTGTCCTATCACTCCAATCCCTCCTCAGGATCCCCCTAAGCGAAGGTGCCTCTGGCGTTTTGCCTCTGCTAGTTGGGGGGACCTGAGGCGGTATTTTGCTGATTTTCCTTGGAATGACTACTGCTTCCGTGTCAGAGACCCGTCTTTGTGTGCTGAGCGCATAACAGAGGTGATAGTGTCTGGCATGGAGGCGTACATTCCTCACTCTTTTCCTCGTCCTAAACCTTCTAAACCTTGGTTTAACACAGCTTGTTCTCGTGCTATACATGATAGAGAGGTGGCCCACAAAAGGTACTTAAGCCTTCCTTCACCAGAATCTCATGCACTTTATATTTCTGCCCGGAACCATGCCAAGTCTGTTCTCCAACTAGCCAAAAACTCCTTCATTAACAGAAAATGTCAAAACCTTTCAAGATCTAACTCCCCTCGTGATTTCTGGCATCTAGCCAAAAATGTCTCCAATAACTTTGCTTCTTCTTCTTTCCCTCCTCTACTTCAACCAGATGGCACCACTGCTATCACATCTATTTCTAAAGCTGAACTCTTTGCTCAAACCTTTGCTAAAAACTCTACCTTGGACGATTCTGGGCTTGTTCCTCCCTCTCCTCCACCCTCTGACTACTTCATGCCACGTATTAAAATTCTTCGTAATGATGTTTTCCATGCCCTCGCTGGCCTAAACCCTCGGAAGGCTTATGGACCTGATGGGGTCCCTCCTATTGTTCTCCGAAACTGTGCCTCCGTGCTTGCACCTTGCCTAGTCAAACTCTTTCAGCTCTGTCTGTCAACATCTACCTTTCCTTCTTGCTGGAAGTTTGCCTACATTCAACCTGTTCCTAAAAAGGATGACCGCTCTAATCCCTCAAACTACCGTCCTATTGCTTTAATTTCCTGCTTATCTAAAGTTTTTGAATCTATCCTCAACAGGAAGATTCTTAAACATCTATCACTTCACAACCTTCTATCTGATCGCCAGTATGGGTTCCGTCAAGGCCGCTCTACTGGTGATCTTCTGGCTTTCCTTACTGAGTCTTGGTCATCCTCTTTTAGAGACTTTGGTGAAACTTTTGCTGTTGCCTTGGACATATCAAAAGCCTTTGATAGAGTCTGGCACAAAGCTTTGATTTCCAAACTACCCTCCTACGGTTTCTATCCTTCTCTCTGTAACTTCATCTCAAGTTTCCTTTCTGACCGTTCTATTGCTGCTGTAGTAGACGGTCACTGTTCTTCTCCTAAATCTATTAACAGTGGTGTTCCTCAGGGTTCTGTCCTGTCACCCACTCTCTTCTTATTATTCATTAATGATCTTCTAAACCAAACTTCTTGTCCTATCCACTCTTATGCTGATGATACCACCCTGCACTTTTCCACGTCTTTTCATAGACGTCCAACCCTTCAGGAGGTAAACATATCACGCAGGGAAGCCACAGAACGCCTGACTTCTGATCTTTCTAAAATTTCTGATTGGGGCAGAGCAAACTTGGTATTGTTCAATGCCTCAAAAACTCAATTCCTCCATCTATCAACTCGACACAATCTTCCAGACAACT